>NC_139577.1:35028083-35035583 GCF_946808225.1 Silurus aristotelis | reverse complement strand
TTAGAGATGTGTGTTAGAGATGTGATGTGTGTTAGAGATGTGATGTGTGTTGGAGATGTGATGTGTGTTAGAGATGTGATGTGTGTTAGAGATGTGTGTTAGAGATGTGATGTGTGTTAGAGATGTGATGTGTGTTAGAGATGTGATGTGTGTTGGAGATGTGATGTGTGTTAGAGATGTGATGTGTGTTAGAGATGTGTGTTAGAGATGTGATGTGTGTTAGAGATGTGATGTGTGTTGGAGATGTGATGTGTGTTGGAGATGTGATGAGTGTTAGAGATGTGTGTTAGAGATGTGATGTGTGTTAGAGATGTGATGTCTGTTAGAGATGTGATGTGTGTTAGAGATGTGTGTTAGAGATGTGATGTGTGTTGGAGATGTGATGTGTGTTAGAGATGTGATGTGTGTTGGAGATGTGATGTGTGTTGGAGATGTGATGTGTGTTAGAGATGTGATGTGTGTTGGAGATGTGATGTGTGTTGGATATGTGATGTGTGTTGGAGATGTGATGTGTGTTAGAGATGTGATGTGTGTTAGAGATGTGTGTTAGAGATGTGATGTGTGTTGGAGATGTGATGTGTGTTAGAGATGTGATGTGTGTTGGAGATGTGATGTGTGTTGGAGATGTGATGTGTGTTAGAGATGTGATGTGTGTTGGAGATGTGATGTGTGTTGGATATGTGATGTGTGTTGGAGATGTGATGTGTGTTAGAGATGTGATGTGTGTTAGAGCTGTGTGTTAGAGATGTGATGTGTGTTGGAGATGTGATGAGTGTTAGAGATGTGATGTGTGTTGGAGATGTGATGTGTGTTGGAGATATGATGAGTGTTAGAGATGTGTGTTAAAGATGTGATGTGTGTTAGAGATGTGATGTGTGTTGGAGATGTGATGTGTGTTGGAGATGTGATGTGTGTTAGAGATGTGATGTGTGTTGGAGATGTGATGTGTGTTAGAGATGTGATGTGTGTTAGAGATGTGTGTTAGAGATGTGATGTGTGTTAGAGATGTGATGTGTGTTAGAGATGTGATGTGTGTTAGAGATGTGATGTGTGTTGGAGATGTGATGTGTGTTGGAGATGTGATGTGTGTTAGAGATGTGATGTGTGTTGGAGATGTGATGTGTGTTGAAGATGTGATGTGTGTTGGAGATGTGATGTGTGTTAGAGATGTGATGTGTATTAGAGATGTGATGTGTGTTAGAGATGTGATGTGTGTTAGAGATGTGATGTGTGTTGGAGATGTGATGAGTGTTAGAGATGTGTGTTAAAGATGTGATGTGTGTTAGAGATGTGATGTGTGTTGGAGATGTGATGTGTGTTGGAGATGTGATGTGTGTTAGAGATGTGATGTGTGTTGGAGATGTGATGTGTGTTAGAGATGTGATGTGTGTTAGAGATGTGTGTTAGAGATGTGATGTGTGTTAGAGATGTGATGTGTGTTAGAGATGTGATGTGTGTTGGAGATGTGATGTGTGTTAGAGATGTGTGTTAGAGATGTGATGTGTGTTAGAGATGTGATGTGTGTTGGAGATGTGATGTGTGTTGGAGATGTGATGTGTGTTGGAGATGTGATGTGTGTTAGAGATGTGTGTTAGAGATGTGATGTGTGTTGGAGATGTGATGTGTGTAAGAGATGTGATGTGTGTTAGAGATGTGATGTGCGTTGGAGATGTGATGTGCGTTGGAGATGTGATGTGCGTTGGAGATGTGATGTGCGTTGGGGATGTGATGTGCGTTAGAGATGTGATGTGCGTTAGAGATGTGATGTGCTTTAGAGATGTGATGTGTGTTAGTGATGTGATGTGTGTTAGAGATGTGATGTGTGTTGGAGATGTGATGTGTGTTAGAGATGTGATGTGTTTTGGAGATGTGATGTGTGTTAGAGATGTAATGTGTGTTAGAGATGTGATGTGTGTTGGAGATGTGATGTGTGTTAGAGATGTGTGTTAGAGATGTGATGTGTGTTAGAGATGTGATGTGTGTTGGAGATGTGATGTGTGTTGGAGATGTGATGTGTGTTGGAGATGTGATGTGTGTTAGAGATGTGTGTTAGAGATGTGATGTGTGTTGGAGATGTGATGTGTGTAAGAGATGTGATGTGTGTTAGAGATGTGATGTGCGTTGGAGATGTGATGTGCGTTGGAGATGTGATGTGCGTTGGAGATGTGATGTGCGTTGGGGATGTGATGTGCGTTAGAGATGTGATGTGCGTTAGAGATGTGATGTGCTTTAGAGATGTGATGTGTGTTAGTGATGTGATGTGTGTTAGAGATGTGATGTGTGTTGGAGATGTGATGTGTGTTAGAGATGTGATGTGTTTTGGAGATGTGATGTGTGTTAGAGATGTGATGTGTGTTAGAGATGTGATGTGTTTTGGAGATGTGATCTGTGTTAGAGATGTGATGTGTGTTAGAGATGTGATGTGTTTTGGAGATGTGATGTGTGTTAGAGATGTGATGTGTGTTAGAGTTGTGATGTGTGTTGGAGATGTGATGTGTGTTGGAGATGTGATGTGTGTTGGAGATGTGATGTGTGTTGGAGATGTGATGAGTGTTGGAGATGTGATGTGTGTTAGAGATGTGATGTGTGTTGGAGATGTGATGTGTGTTGGAGATGTGATGTGTGTTGGAGATGTGATGTGTGTTGGAGATGTGATGTGTGTTAGAGATGTGATGAGTGTTAGAGATGTGATGTGTATTAGAGATGTGATGTGTGTTGGAGATGTGATGTGTGTTAGTGATGTGATGTGTGTTAGAGATGTGATGTGTGTTGGAAATGTGATGTGTGTTAGAGATGTGATGAGTGTTAGAGATGTGATGTGTGTTGGAGATATGATGTGTGTTGGAGATGTGATGTGTGTTAGAGATGTGATGTGTGTTGGAGATGTGATGTGTGTTAGAGATGTGATGTGTGTTAGAGATGTGATGTGTGTTAGAGATGTGATGTGTGTTGGAGATGTGATGTGTGTTGGAGATGTGATGTGTGTTAGAGATGTGATGTGTGTTGGAGATGTGATGTGTGTTGAAGATGTGATGTGTGTTGGAGATGTGATGTGTGTTAGAGATGTGATGTGTATTAGAGATGTGATGTGTGTTAGAGATGTGATGTGTGTTAGAGATGTGATGTGTGTTGGAGATGTGATGAGTGTTAGAGATGTGTGTTAAAGATGTGATGTGTGTTAGAGATGTGATGTGTGTTGGAGATGTGATGTGTGTTGGAGATGTGATGTGTGTTAGAGATGTGATGTGTGTTGGAGATGTGATGTGTGTTAGAGATGTGATGTGTGTTAGAGATGTGTGTTAGAGATGTGATGTGTGTTAGAGATGTGATGTGTGTTAGAGATGTGATGTGTGTTGGAGATGTGATGTGTGTTAGAGATGTGTGTTAGAGATGTGATGTGTGTTAGAGATGTGATGTGTGTTGGAGATGTGATGTGTGTTGGAGATGTGATGTGTGTTGGAGATGTGATGTGTGTTAGAGATGTGTGTTAGAGATGTGATGTGTGTTGGAGATGTGATGTGCGTAAGAGATGTGATGTGCGTTAGAGATGTGATGTGCGTTGGAGATGTGATGTGCGTTGGAGATGTGATGTGCGTTGGGGATGTGATGTGCGTTGGGGATGTGATGTGCGTTAGAGATGTGATGTGCGTTAGAGATGTGATGTGCTTTAGAGATGTGATGTGTGTTAGTGATGTGATGTGTGTTAGAGATGTGATGTGTGTTGGAGATGTGATGTGTGTTAGAGATGTGATGTGTTTTGGAGATGTGATGTGTGTTAGAGATGTGATGTGTTTTGGAGATGTGATCTGTGTTAGAGATGTGATGTGTGTTAGAGATGTGATGTGTTTTGGAGATGTGATGTGTGTTAGAGATGTGATGTGTGTTAGAGTTGTGATGTGTGTTGGAGATGTGATGTGTGTTGGAGATGTGATGTGTGTTGGAGATGTGATGTGTGTTGGAGATGTGATGAGTGTTGGAGATGTGATGTGTGTTAGAGATGTGATGTGTGTTGGAGATGTGATGTGTGTTGGAGATGTGATGTGTGTTGGAGATGTGATGTGTGTTAGAGATGTGATGTGTTTTGGAGATGTGATGTGTGTTAGAGATGTGATGTGTGTTGGAGATGTGATGTGTGTTAGAGATGTGATGAGTGTTAGAGATGTGATGTGCGTTAGAGATGTGATGTGTTTTAGAGATGTGATGTGTGTTAGTGATGTGATGTGTGTTAGAGATGTGATGTGTGTTGGAGATGTGATGTGTGTTAGAGATGTGATGTGTGTTAGAGATGTGATGTGTGTTGGAGATGTGATGTGTGTTGGAGATGTGATGTGTGTTGTACATGTCATGTGTGTTAGAGATGTGATGAGTGTTAGAGATGTGATGTGTATTAGAGATGTGATGTGTGTTGGAGATGTGATGTGTGTTAGTGATGTGATGTGTGTTAGAGATGTGATGTGTGTTGGAAATGTGATGTGTGTTAGAGATGTGATGAGTGTTAGAGATGTGATGTGTATTAGAGATGTGATGTGTGTTGGAGATGTGATGTGTGTTAGTGATGTGATGTGTGTTAGAGATGTGATGTGTGTTGGAAATGTGATGTGTGTTGGAGATGTGATGTGTGTTGGAGATGTGTGTTAGAGATGTGATGAGTGTTAGGGATGTGATGTGTGTTAGAGATGTGATGTGTGTTGGACATGTGATGTGTGTTGGAGATGTGATGAGTGTTAGAGATGTGATGTGTATTAGAGATGTGATGTGTGTTGGAGATGTGATGTGTGTTAGTGATGTGATGTGTGTTAGAGATGTGATGTGTGTTGGAAATGTGATGTGTGTTGGAGATGTGATGTGTGTTGGAGATGTGTGTTAGAGATGTGATGAGTGTTAGGGATGTGATGTGTGTTAGAGATGTGATGTGTGTTGGACATGTGATGTGTGTTGGAGATGTGATGTGTGTTGGAGATGTGATGTGTGTTGGAGATGTGATGAGTGTTGGAGATGTGATGTGTGTTGGAGATGTGATGTGTGTTGGAGATGTGATGTGTGTTAGAGATGTGTGTTAGAGATGTGATGTGTGTTGGAGATGTGATGTGTGTTGGAGATGTGATGAGTGTTGGAGATGTGATGTGTGTTGGAGATGTGGTGTGTTAGAGATGTGTGTTAGAGATGTGATGTGTGTTAGAGATGTGTTTTAGAGATGTGATGTGTGTTGGAGATGTGATGTGTGTTGGAGATGTGATGTGTGTTAGAGATGTGTGTTAGAGATGTGATGTGTGTTGGAGATGTGATGTGTGTTAGAGATGTGATGTGTGTTAGAGATGTGATGTGTGTTAGAGATGTGATGTGTGTTGGAGATGTGATGTGTGTTGGAGATGTGATGTGTGTTAGAGATGTGATGTGTGTTGGAAATGTGATGTGTGTTAGAGATGTGATGTGTGTTGGAGATGTGATGTGTGTTGGAAATGTGATGTGTGTTAGAGATGTGATGTGTGTTGGAGATGTGATGTGTGTTAGAGATGTGATGTGTGTTGGAGATGTGATGTGTGTTAGAGATGTGATGAGTGTTAGAGATGTGATGTGTGTTAGAGATGTGATGTGTGTTGGAGATGTGATGTGTGTTAGAGATGTGATGTGTGTTGGAGATGTGATGTGTGTTAGAGATGTGATGAGTGTTAGAGATGTGATGTGTGTTAGAGATGTGATGTGTGTTGGAGATGTGATGTGTGTTAGAGATGTGATGTGTGTTGGAGATGTGATGTGTGTTAGAGATGTGATGTGTGTTGGAAATGTGATGTGTGTTAGAGATGTGATGTGTGTTAGAGATGTGATGTGTGTTAGAGATGTGATGTGTGTTGGAGATGTGATGTGTGTTGGAGATGTGATGTGTGTTAGAGATGTGATGTGTGTTGGAAATGTGATGTGTGTTAGAGATGTGATGTGTGTTGGAGATGTGATGTGTGTTGGAGATGTGATGTGTCTTAGAGATGTGATGTGTGTTGGAGATGTGATGTGTGTTAGAGATGTGATGTGTGTTAGAGATGTGATGTGTGTTGGAGATGTGATGTGTGTTGGAGATGTGATGTGTGTTAGAGATGTGATGTGTGTTGGAGATGTGATGTGTGTTAGAGATGTGATGTGTGTTGGAGATGTGATGTGTGTTAGAGATGTGATGAGTGTTAGAGATGTGATGTGTGTTAGAGATGTGATGTGTGTTGGAGATGTGATGTGTGTTAGAGATGTGATGTGTGTTAGAGATGTGATGTGTGTTAGAGATGTGATGTGTGTTGGAAATGTGATGTGTGTTAGAGATGTGATGTGTGTTGGAGATGTGATGTGTGTTAGAGATGTGATGTGTGTTGGAGATGTGATGTGTGTTAGAGATGTGATGAGTGTTAGAGATGTGATGTGTGTTAGAGATGTGATGTGTGTTGGAGATGTGATGTGTGTTAGAGATGTGATGTGTGTTGGAGATGTGATGTGTGTTAGAGATGTGATGTGTGTTGGAGATGTGATGTGACAACTTAGAATATTTTAGTGTCCCCATTAGAAATAAATGTATGAATTTATAGTGTTACAGTTTGATGTATTGTTTTGGGTGACAGTGAAATGATTAGAATGTGTATATAGTGGTTTTGGTTTTAATGTTGGGTAAAGTGTAGATGGAAAAAACACTTCTCACCTTCTTCTTCATTATTCTTTCCATCAGGAAAAATAGAGCAATGTTTCAATGTGACAGAGGTCTAATCCCCAAAATATAAATTTTACAGAATGATGTCAATTTATACAATATTACACATTACTCCATTTACAAAACAATCAATCAATCAATCAACCAGTCTGCACTGCTGAGGTGTTTCACACACACACACACACACACACACACACACACACACACACACACACACACACACACACACACACACTACTTTAAGAACTAAGGTAAGCGTTTTGGATGTATAGGTTCAGGTGAATTTTTTTACATTTAGACCAGAACGAGTTAAAAAAATAAAAAATTACAAAATACAAAATAATAATAATAATAATAATACATTTCAAATTATATGATGTATTTGTTCATTTATTTACCCATATTTGTTTGTTTCTTTATTTCAATAAACTAATTATTGACTCTTTCTATTTTTTTATTTTTTGTTTGATCTTATTTATGTTTATAAATTACCCCTCCCGGTGTTGGATGTTCCTGATTATAGTGTTTCTAGTGAATGATTTTTATATTTGGACTTTCTGCTGCGTTCCCCGTCTTTAAAAAAGGTTGGTGTTTGGAGTCCCTGGTGTTTGGAGCTCTTGGTGTTGGGCGTTGGTTGACCTGGTGTTGACTCTAGACTCTGTCCTGCCTACGATTTCCCAGATGCTCCTAAATAAACATGCTTTGAATACACATCAACTGGAGTTCTCTTTCGTTCTTTCCTTTCCTTTCTTGTTTTCTTTCATGTCATCAGATCACATTGTTTCTGCTCTCACTCTTGCTGAAGTGTTCAGCTG
>NC_139577.1:34985583-35023083 GCF_946808225.1 Silurus aristotelis | reverse complement strand
TTTTCTCTGTTCTTTGCTGTGGCTGTAAAACTGTTGCCATGGCTGTGAATTCAGTACTTTGGTGGTGAACCTGTTGCTCCAGCTGTAAACCCTTTGCTGTGTTTGCAAACCCGTTTCGATTACTTTAAACCCGTTACTATGGCGATTAACTTGTTGTTATGGCTGTAAACTCGTCGCTACTGCGAAACAACCAAAAAGTGTTTTTCGAGCAGTCATACTGTAAGTAAACTTGAATAATAATAATAATAATAATAATAATAATAATAATAATAATAATCATAATAATAATAATAATAATAATAATAATAATAATAATAATTGTTACATGTGCAATAACTATTTTTGAAGTCAGATTTTTTTGTTATCGGATTTTACAGCTGCTACACATTTCATTTCACTAAATATATAACTTAATAAGTATATTTATTTAAATGTTCTTTTTTTTTACTACTTTAATCTTCACTTTAACTTTACAGAATTCATGTGAAAACCCATCAAAAATATCTTACGAGAAAAAAAAAACAACAAAAACCTGTTTGCATAAGTATTCACACCCTTTAACTAATCCCCTGTTACAGCAGGGTTTTGCTTGTAAGGCCGGGTTTTGCTTGTGTTTTTCCCTCAGCACCACAATCAATGGACCTGGATGTTTGTGTGATGACTCTGGCTGATCAGGACTCACCAGATGTTCCTGCAGTTCCTTGCACATTGCTGTGGGTCTCTCAGTAGATGTTGGGTGGTGGATCTGTGGTGCTCTGTGGTTCTTCAATTTATTTGATGACCTTCTCTGTGTCCTATGGAACATTTAGAGGTTCTCATGCACCTCGTCTCACTCAGGTCTTGTACAAACCTCAGATCATAATTAGGAGTTAGTCACATGACCCATCAAAGGTGGAGATGATCTGATCTGATCTCACAGTCGGGTTTCTTCAGACACTAAAAATGGCAGCAGTTACACTAAACACACACACACACACACACACACACACACACACACACACACACACACACACACTATACACAACTACACAAAAATTATCATAATTTCACACTACACAATAATCACAATTTTAAACTCCTCATAAGTATAAAATAATCACAAATTTAACACTACACACATCTACACAATTCAACAAAAAATTATTACACAGATTCACTTTAAATAGACAACAACAATAACACATTACATTGTGTGTGTGTGTGTGTGTGTGTGTGTGTGTGTGTGTGTTAGATTAGATTCAATTGGCTGAGATGATAATCAATTACATAAAATAAAATATAAGATTAGATTAGATGAGATTAGAAGGTAGATATTAGAAGATATTAGATAAATTAGATCAGATAAGATTGGACTCTAAATGATGTAATTAATCCTGTATGTAAATAATAAATATAAAGCAGTGGTCCTGCAGTACAGAATGACGGCTCAGTGTTGGATCAGTGTTTTATAACTGAGGAAAATAAACAACACTACAATGACAAATGTGTGTGTGTGTGTGTGTGTGTGTGTGTGTGTGTGTTCTGGACTCCTCCTGCGTTTTTGTCTGTAATAAATATGAAATGTCGAAGATTTGCATTCAGTTAAAACAGCGCAGTGTGACATTTACATCTTTTCACACAGCTGCAACCACCAGACATGCACAACACACACACACACACACATACACACACACACACACACACACACACACACACACACACACACACACACACACACAAACACAAACACAAACACACACATACACACACATACACACTGCTGACAAAACACCCCCCCCCTCCGCATTACCACTAAACACCACCATTAAGAGTGAATGGCAGCGCTCGGTAAAAACACACCACATCACCACAACAACAACGCAAAGAAAAGAACGAGAGAAAAAACTAAAGCAAACGAAGAAATAGATACAGTTATATTTATATTTACACATTCAAATATGGACTTATTTACATTTACCTATACACACCATCTACATTATACACACTGTATACATTTTACACACTTTCTACATTATACACACCAAATACATTTTACACACTTTCTACATTATACACACCAAATACATTATATACACAGTCTACATTACACACACTTCTATATTATACACACGTCTACATTATACAGACGTCTACAATATACACACGTTTACATTATACGCACGTCTACATTATACACACACCTACATTATATACACCAACTACATTATACACACACGTCTACATTATACACACGTCTACATTATACACACACCTACATTATATACACCAACTACATTATACACACACGTCTACATTATATACACACGTCTACATTATACACACACGTCTACATTATATACACCGTATACATTATATACACCGTATACATTATACACACACGTCTACATTATACACACACACATCTTCATTATACACACACACGTCTACATTATACACACACATCTACAATATACACACTGTCTACATTATACACACACGTCTACATTACACACACATCTACATTATATACACACATCTACATTATACACACACGTCTACATTATATACACACGTCTACATTATATACACCAACTACATTATACACACACATCTACATTATACACACACATCTACATTATATACACACATCTACATTATACACACACGTCTACATTATACACACACATCTACATTATATACACACATCTACATTATACACACTCATCTACATTATATACACACATCTACATTATACACACGTCTACATTATACACACACATCTACATTATATACACACATCTACATTATACACACTCATCTACATTATATACACACATCTACATTATACACACGTCTACATTATACACACACACATCTACATTATACACACGTCTACATTATACACACACATCTACATTATATACACACATCTACATTATATACACACATCTACATTATATACACACATCTACATTATACACACACATCTACATTATACACACGTCTACATTATACACACACACATCTACATTATACACACGTCTACATTATACACACTCATCTACATTATACACACGTCTACATTATATACACACACATCTACATTATACACACGTCTACATTATACACACACATCTACATTATACACACCATCTACATTATATACACACATCTACATTATATACACACATCTACATTATATACACACGTCTACATTATACACACACATCTACATTATACACACACGTCTACATTATACACACTCATCTACATTATACACACGTCTACATTATACACACACATCTACATTATACACACACATCTACATTATATACACACATCTACATTATACACACACATCTACATTATACACACACGTCTACATTATACACACTCATCTACATTATACACACGTCTACATTATACACACACACATCTACATTTTACACACGTCTACATTATACACACACATCTACATTATACACACACATCTACATTATACACACGTCTACATTATACACACACGTCTACATTATATACACACATCTACATTATACACACGTCTACATTATACACACACACATCTACATTATACACACGTCTACATTATACACACACATCTACATTATATACACACATCTACATTATATACACACATCTACATTATACACACACATCTACATTATATACACACATCTACATTATACACACACGTCTACATTATACACACATCTACATTATACACACACGTCTACATTATACACACACATCTACATTATATACACACATCTACATTATACACACACGTCTACATTATACACACACACATCTACATTATATACACACATCTACATTATACACACGTCTACATTATACACACACATCTACATTATACACACACACGTCTACATTATACACACACGTCTACATTATACACACACATCTACATTATACACACACGTCTACATTATACACACACATCTACATTATACACACACATCTACATTATATACACACGT
Organism: Silurus aristotelis; assembly: GCF_946808225.1. Classification (NCBI taxonomy): domain Eukaryota; kingdom Metazoa; phylum Chordata; class Actinopteri; order Siluriformes; family Siluridae; genus Silurus; species Silurus aristotelis. Next base: position 35,019,085 of record NC_139577.1, on the reverse strand, counting down.
CTACATTATACACACACATCTACATTATACACACGTCTACATTATACACACACATCTACATTATACACACACACGTCTACATTATACACACACACGTCTACATTATACACACGTCTACATTATACACACACATCTACATTATACACACTCATCTACATTATACACACGTCTACATTATACACACACACATCTACATTATACACACGTCTACATTATACACACACATCTACATTATATACACACATCTACATTATACACACACACACGTCTACAATATTCACACACATCTACATTATACACACACGTCTACATTATACACACACGTCTACATTATACACACACATCTACATTATACACACACATCTACATTATATACACACGTCTACATTATACACACACGTCTACATTATACACACACGTCCACATTATACACACTCATCTACATTATACACACGTCTACATTATACACACACACATCTACATTATACACACGTCTACATTATACACACACATCTACATTATACACACCATCTACATTATATACACACATCTACATTATATACACACATCTACATTATATACACACGTCTACATTATACACACACATCTACATTATACACACACGTCTACATTATACACACTCATCTACATTATACACACGTCTACATTATACACACACATCTACATTATACACACACGTCTACATTATACACACTCATCTACATTATACACACGTCTACATTATACACACTCATCTACATTATACACACGTCTACATTATACACACACATCTACATTATATACACACATCTACATTATATACACACATCTACATTATATACACACGTCTACATTATACACACACATCTACATTATACACACACGTCTACATTATACACACTCATCTACATTATACACACGTCTACATTATACACACACACACATCTACATTTTACACACGTCTACATTATACACACACATCTACATTATACACACACATCTACATTATACACACGTCTACATTATACACACACGTCTACATTATACAGACACATCTACATTATATACACACATCTACATTATATACACACATCTACATTATATACACACGTCTACATTATACACACACATCTACATTATACACAAACGTCTACATTATACACACTCATCTACATTATACACACGTCTACATTATACACACACACACATCTACATTTTACACACATCTACATTATACACACACATCTACATTATACACACGTCTACATTATACACACACATCTACATTATATACACACATCTACATTATATACACACATCTACATTATATACACACGTCTACATTATACACACACATCTACATTATACACACACGTCTACATTATACACACTCATCTACATTATACACACGTCTACATTATACACACACACACATCTACATTTTACACACGTCTACATTATACACACACATCTACATTATACACACTCATCTACATTATACACACGTCTACATTATACACACACATCTACATTATATACACACATCTACATTATATACACACATCTACATTATATACACACGTCTACATTATACACACACATCTACATTATACACACACGTCTACATTATACACACTCATCTACATTATACACACGTCTACATTATACACACACACACATCTACATTTTACACAAGTCTACATTATACACACACATCTACATTATACACACACATCTACATTATACACACGTCTACATTATACACACGTCTACATTATACACACACACATCTACATTATACACACGTCTACATTATACACACACATCTACATTATATACACACATCTACATTATATACACACATCTACATTATACACACACATCTACATTATACACACACATCTACATTATATACACACATCTACATTATACACACACGTCTACATTATACACACATCTACATTATACACACACACGTCTACATTATACACACACACATCTACATTATATACACACATCTACATTATATACACACATCTACATTATACACACACGTCTACATTATACACACACACATCTACATTATATACACACATCTACATTATACACACGTCTACATTATACACACACATCTACATTATATACACACATCTACATTATATACACACATCTACATTATATACACACGTCTACATTATACACACACATCTACATTATACACACACGTCTACATTATACACACTCATCTACATTATACACACGTCTACATTATACACACACACACATCTACATTTTACACACGTCTACATTATACACACACATCTACATTATACACACACATCTACATTATACACACGTCTACATTATACACACGTCTACATTATACACACACACATCTACATTATACACACGTCTACATTATACACACACATCTACATTATATACACACATCTACATTATATACACACATCTACATTATACACACACATCTACATTATACACACACATCTACATTATATACACACATCTACATTATACACACACGTCTACATTATACACACATCTACATTATACACACACGTCTACATTATACACACACATCTACATTATATACACACATCTACATTATACACACACGTCTACATTATACACACACACATCTACATTATATACACACATCTACATTATACACACGTCTACATTATACACACACATCTACATTATACACACACACGTCTACATTATACACACACGTCTACATTATACACACACATCTACATTATACACACACGTCTACATTATACACACACATCTACATTATACACACACATCTACATTATATACACACGTCTACATTATACACACACATCTACATTATACACACGTCTACATTATACACACACATCTACATTATACACACACACGTCTACATTATACACACACACGTCTACATTATACACACGTCTACATTATACACACACATCTACATTATACACACTCATCTACATTATACACACGTCTACATTATACACACACACATCTACATTATACACACACATCTACATTATACACACTCATCTACATTATACACACGTCTACATTATACACACACACACGTCTACATTATACACACACATCTACATTATATACACACATCTACATTATATACACACATCTACATTATACACACACACACGTCTACATTATACACACACGTCTACATTATACACACACATCTACATTATACACACACATCTACATTATATACACACGTCTACATTATACACACACGTCTACATTATACACACACGTCTACATTATACACACTCATCTACATTATACACACGTCTACATTATACACACACACATCTACATTATACACACGTCTACATTATACACACACATCTACATTATATACACACATCTACATTATACACACGTCTACATTATACACACACACATCTACATTATACACACGTCTACATTATACACACACATCTACATTATATACACACATCTACATTATACACACACATCTACATTATACACACACATCTACATTATATACACACATCTACATTATACACACACGTCTACATTATACACACACACATCTACATTATACACACGTCTACATTATACACACACATCTCCATTATATACACACATCTACATTATACACACACATCTACATTATACACACACATCTACATTATACACACACATCTACATTATATACACACGTCTACATTATACACACACGTCTACATTATACACACACGTCTACATTATACACACTCATCTACATTATACACACGTCTACATTATACACACACACATCTACATTATACACACGTCTACATTATACACACACATCTACATTATATACACACATCTACATTATACACACGTCTACATTATACACACACACATCTACATTATACACACGTCTACATTATACACACACATCTCCATTATATACACACATCTACATTATACACACACATCTACATTATACACACACATCTACATTATATACACACATCTACATTATACACACACGTCTACATTATACACACACATCTACATTATATACACACATCTACATTATACACACGTCTACATTATACACACACACATCTACATTATACACACGTCTACATTATACACACACATCTCCATTATATACACACATCTACATTATACACACACATCTACATTATACACACACATCTACATTATATACACACATCTACATTATACACACGTCTACATTATACACACACACATCTACATTATACACACGTCTACATTATACACACACATCTACATTATATACACACATCTACATTATATACACACATCTACATTATATACACACGTCTACATTATACACACACATCTACATTATACACACGTCTACATTATACACACACACATCTACATTATACACACGTCTACATTATACACACTCATCTACATTATACACACGTCTACATTATACACACACACATCTACATTATACACACGTCTACATTATACACACACATCTACATTATACACACCATCTACATTATATACACACATCTACATTATATACACACGTCTACATTATACACACACATCTACATTATACACACGTCTAAATTATACACACACATCTACATTATACACACCATCTACATTATATACACACATCTACAATATATACACACGTCTACATTATACACACACATCTACATTATACACACACGTCTACATTATACACACTCATCTACATTATACACACGTCTACATTATACACACACATCTACATTATACACACACATCTACATTATATACACACATCTACATTATATACACACGTCTACATTATACACACACATCTACATTATACACACACGTCTACATTATATACACACATCTACATTATACACACGTCTACATTATACACACACACATCTACATTATACACACACATCTACATTATATACACACATCTACATTATATACACACATCTACATTATATACACACGTCTACATTATACACACACATCTACATTATACACACGTCTACATTATACACACACACATCTACATTATACACACGTCTACATTATACACACACATCTACATTATATACACACATCTACATTATATACACACATCTACATTATACACACACATCTACATTATACACACACATCTACATTATATACACACATCTACATTATACACACACATCTACATTATACACACACGTCTACATTATACACACACACATCTACATTATATACACACATCTACATTATACACACGTCTACATTATACACACACATCTACATTATACACACACACGTCTACATTATACACACACGTCTACATTATACACACACATCTACATTATACACTCACATCTACATTATATACACACATCTACATTATACACACGTCTACATTATACACACACATCTACATTATACACACACACGTCTACATTATACACACACACGTCTACATTATACACACGTCTACATTATACACACACATCTACATTATACACACTCATCTACATTATACACACGTCTACATTATACACACACACATCTACATTATACACACGTCTACATTATACACACACATCTACATTATATACACACATCTACATTATATACACACATCTACATTATACACACACGTCTACATTATACACACACATCTACATTATACACACGTCTACATTATACACACACATCTACATTATACACACACACGTCTACATTATACACACACATCTACATTATACACACACGTCTACATTATACACACACGTCTACATTATACACACACGTCTACATTATACACACACATCTACATTATACACACACATCTACATTATATACACACGTCTACATTATACACACACATCTACATTATACACACACACGTCTACATTATACACACACATCTACATTATACACACACATCTACATTATACACACACATTTACATTATATACACACATCTACATTATACACACACATCTACATTATACACACACATTTACATTATACACACACATCTACATTATACACACACATCTACATTATACACACACATTTACATTATATACACACATCTACATTATACACACACATCTACATTATACACACACATTAAACATTATATACACACATCTACATTATACACACACATCTACATTATACACACACATTTACATTATATACACACATCTACATTATACACACACATCTACATTATACACACACATTTACATTATATACACACATCTACATTATACACACACATCTACATTATACACACACATTTACATTATACACACACATCTACATTATACACACACATCTACATTATACACACACATTTACATTATATACACACATCTACATTATACACACTCATCTACATTATACACACGTCTACATTATACACACACACATCTACATTATACACACGTCTACATTATACACACACATCTACATTATATACACACATCTACTTTATACACACCGTCTACATTATACACACGTCTACATTATACACACACATCTACATTATACACACACATCTACATTATATACACACATCTACATTATACACACACATCTACTTTATACACACACACGTCTACATTATACACACACACGTCTACATTATACACACACATCTACATTATACACACACGTCTACATTATAATTCAATTCAATTCAATTCATTTTTATTTGTATAGCGCTTTTAACAATGAACATTGTCTCAAAGCAGCTTTACACAGATAATGCGGTGATTAAAAATGAATATGTTCTTTATGAGTAAGTTTGTCCCTGATGAGGAAGCCGTTGGCGACTGGCGACTGTGGCAAGGAAAAACTCCCCGAGATGGCATAAGGAAGAAACCTTGAGAGGAACCAGACTCAAGAGGGAACCCATCCTCATCTGGGCTACACCGAATGTCCATTTGTGGCGGGTATACAATGTTGCGGGGTGCAGTGATGATGATCAAAAGCGAAGTGTATTTCTGAGTCAGTGTAGGAGACTGTTGACATCAACTACAGTCCAATCCAGGCAGGCCTGGATGAAGTGGGAAGATCCACAGAGGGGAGAGGGGCAGGAACAGTGGTCGCTGGAGCCTTAGGAGCATGTTTAACTCGACCGAGAAAGAGAGAGAGAGAGAGAGAGAAAGAGAGAGAGAGAAGAGGGTGACAGGAAGAGAAGGATATGGATTATTAAGTGTACCTATTGTTGCATGAGAGTTAAAGTCACTGTGCAGTTTGGACTCCGGCAAGACTCGCTATGGCAGCATAACTTAAAGGGAGAACGAGAAGGCAACACAGACATGAGGGATCTCTGGGATAAGAGACGGCCCACCACACCACCATCAACAAACCTGAGTGAACGCGTGAATGTGAGGGGACGACAGCGTACAAATATCCCAGTTCACCAAACACTCTATATCAATGTTCCCTCCAGATCTGAGTCTTTACCTGAGAAAAAATCTACTGATTAAAGGCTTGACTGAATAAATATGTTTTCAACCTCGACTTGAACACTGAGACTGTGTCTGAGTCCCGAACACTGATAGGAAGGCTGTTCCATAACTGCGGGGCTTTATAAGAGAAAGATCTGCCCCCTGCTGTAATCTTCATTATTGGAGGAACCAACAGATAGCCTGCACCTTTTGATCTAAGTAGGCGTGGAGGATCATACTGGTACAGAAGTTCACTCAGATACGGTGATGCGAGACCATTTAGTGCTTTATATGTCAGTAGTAGAATTTTATAATCAATGCGAGATTTGATTGGGAGCAGTGTAGACTGATTAATACAGGGGTGATGTGGTCATATTTCCTAGATCTAGTGAGGACTCTGGCTGCTGCATTCTGAACTAACTGAAGCTTATTTATGCACCTACTCGCACACCCAGACAGTAAAGCGTTACAGTAGTCTAATCTAGATGTTACAAAAACATCTACTAGTTTTTCTGCATCCTGTAACGACATCATATTTCTAATTTTAGCAATATTTCTAAGGTGAAAGAAGGAGATCCTGGTGATATTATTCACGTGAGCCTCAAAGGAAAGACTCGGGTCAATAATCACACCAAGGTCTTTGACAGCCGTACACGCTGAAACAGAAACACCATCCAGAGATGTTAGGTAATCGGAAAGTTTGCTTCTAGCTGCATGTGGTCCTAGTAAAAGTACTTCCGTCTTATCTGAATTTAGCAGAAGAAAGATATCGAGCATCCACTGTCTAATGTCCTTTACACATTTTTCAACATTGTTAAGCTGATTTCTCTCATCTGGCTTTGCTGAAATATACAGCTGTGTATCATTAGCATAGCAATGGAATCTAATACCATGTTTATGAATAATTTCTCCAAGAGGCAGCATATATAAAGAGAAAAGCAGAGGGCCTAAGACAGATCCTTGAGGAACACCAAACTTTACCTCAGAGAGTGTGGAGAACTCACCATTAACATCAACAAACTGATAGCGATCAGTCAAATAAGACCTGAGCCAAGAGAGAGCCGTTCCCTTTATTCCAACAATGTTCTCAAGTCTAGCAAGTAGTATAGTGTGATCAATGGTGTCAAAAGCTGCACTAAGGTAAAGAGACAAAACCCTGATCAGAGGCCAATAACAGGTCATTTACCACCTTAACTAGCGCCGTCTCTGTGCTATGATGAGGCCGAAATCCTGATTATACACACACATCTACATTATACACACATGTCTACATTATACACACACGTCTACATTATACACACACGTCTACATTATACACACATCTACATTATACACACGTCTACATTATACACACACGTCTACATAATACACACACGTCTACATTATACACACACGTCTACATTATACACACGTCTACATTATACACACACGTCTACATTATATACACATCTACATTATACACACACACGTCTACATTATACACACACGTCTACATTATACACACACGTCTACATTATACACACACATCTACATTATACACACAGACGTCTACATTATACACACACATCTACATTATACACACACACGTCTACATTATACACACACGTCTACATTATACACACACGTCTACATTATACACACATCTACATTATACACACACATCTACCTTATATACACACGTCTTCATTATACACACACGTCTACATTATACACACACCTACATTATATACACCAACTACATTATACACACAAGTCTACATTATACACACGTCTTCATTATACACACACATCTACATTATATACACACATCTACATTATACACACACATCTACTTTATACACACCGTCTACATTATACACACGTCTACATTATACACACGTCTACATTATACACACACATCTACATTATATACACACATCTACATTATATACACATATCTACTTTATACACACCGTCTACATTATACACACGTCTACATTATACACACACATCTACATTATATACACACATCTACATTATACACACCGTCTACATTATACACACGTCTACATTATATACACACATCTACATTATATACACCGTCTACATTATACACACGTCTACATTATACACACGTCTACATTATACACACACATCTACATTATATACACACATCTACTTTATACACACCGTCTACATTATACACACGTCTACATTATACACACACATCTACATTATACACACACATCTACTTTATACACACCGTCTACATTATACACACGTCTACATTATACACACGTCTACATTATACACACACATCTACATTATATACACACATCTACATTATACACACCGTCTACATTATACACACACCTACATTATATACACCAACTACATTATACACACAAGTCTACATTATACACACGTCTACATTATACAAACACATCTACATTATAAACACACGTCTACATTATACACACACATCTACATTATATACACACATCTACATTATACACACACATCTACATTATACACACACATCTACATTATATACACACACATCTACATTATACACACACATCTACATTATACACACACATCTACATTATATACACACACATCTACATTATATACACACACACCTACATTATATACACCAACTACATTATACACACAAGTCTACATTATACACACGTCTACATTATACAAACACATCTACATTATACACACACGTCTACATTATACACACACATCTACATTATATACACACATCTACATTATACACACACATCTACATCATACACACACATCTACATTATATACACACACATCTACATTATACACACACATCTACATTATACACACACATCTACATTATATACACACACATCTACATTATACACACACGTCTACTTTATACACACCATCTACATTATACAGACGTCTACATTATATACACACATCTACATTATATACACATATCTACTTTATACACACCATCTACATTATATACACACATCTACATTATATACACATATCTACTTTATACACACATCTACATTATATACACACATCTACATTATATACACACATCTACATTATTTACACATATCTACTTTATACACACCATCTACATTATACAAACACCTACATTATATACACACATCTACATTATATACACACATCTACATTATACACACACGTCTACATTATATACACACATCTACATTATATACACACATCTACATTATATACACATGTCTACTTTATACACACGTCTACATTATACACACACCTACATTATATACACCAACTACATTATACACACAAGTCTACATTATACACATGTCTACATTATACACACACATCTACATTATATACACACATCTACATTATATACACATATCTACTTTATACACACGTCTACATTATACACACACATCTACATTATACACACACAGTTACATTATATACACATATCTACTTTATACACACGTCTACATTATACACACACCTACATTATATACACCAACTACATTATACACACACATCTACATTATACACACACATCTACATTATATACACACATCTACATTATATACACATATCTACTTTATACACACGTCTACATTATACACACACATCTACATTATACACACACATCTACATTATATACACACATCTACATTATACACACACATCTACATTATACACACACATCTACATTATATACACACATCTACATTATACACACACATCTACATTATACACACACATCTACATTATACACACACGTCTACATTATATACACATATCTACTTTATACACACGTCTACATTATACACACACCTACATTATATACACCAACTACATTATACACACAAGTCTACATTATACACATGTCTACATTATACACACACATCTACTTTATACACACCGTCTACATTATACACACGTCTACATTATACACACGTCTACATTATACACACACATCTACATTATACACACACGTCTACATTATACACACACATCTACATTATATACACACACGTCTACATTATACACACACGTCTACATTATACACACACATCTACATTATACACACACGTCTACATTATATACACACATCTACATTATACACACGTCTACATTATACACACACATCTACATTATATACACACATCTACATTATACACACACATCTACTTTATACACACCGTCTACAATATACACACACATCTACATTATATACACATATCTACTTTATACACACCGTCTACATTATACACACGTCTACATTATACACACACATCTACATTATACACACACATCTACATTATATACACACATCTACATTATACACACACATCTACTTTATACACACCGTCTACATTATATACACGTCTACATTACACACACGTCTACATTATACACACACATCTACATTATATACAAATATCTACTTTATACACATCGTCTACATTATACACACGTCTACATTATACACACACGTCTACATTATACACACACATCTACATTATATACACATATCTACTTTATACACACCGTCTACATTATACACACGTCTACATTATACACACACATCTACATTATATACGCATATCTACTTTATACACACGTCTACATTATACACACACCTACATTATATACACCAACTACATTATACACACAAGTCTACATTATACACACACATCTACTTTATACACACCGTCTACATTATACACACGTCTACATTATACACACGTCTACATTATACACACACATCTACATTATATACACACATCTACATTATACACACCGTCTACATTATACACACGTCTATATTATATACACACATCTACATTATACACACACATCTACATTATATACACACATCTACATTATATACACATATCTACTTTATACACACCGTCTACATTATACACACGTCTACATTATACACACCGTCTACATTATACACACGTCTACATTATACACACGTCTACATTATACAAACACATCTACATTATACACACACGTCTACATTATACACACACACATCTACATTATATACACACATCTACATTATACACACACATCTACATTATACACACACATCTACATTATATACACATATCTACTTTATACACACCATCTACATTATACAGACGTCTACATTATATACACACATCTACATTATATACACATATCTACTTTATACACACCATCTACATTATACACACATCTACATTATATACACACATCTACATTATATACACACATCTACATTATTTACACATATCTACTTTATACACACCATCTACATTATACAAACACCTACATTATATACACACATCTACATTATATACACACATCTACATTATACACACACGTCTACATTATATACACACATCTACATTATACACACATATCTACTTTATACACACGTCTACATTATACACACACCTACATTATATACACCAACTACATTATACACACAAGTCTACATTATACACATGTCTACATTATACACACACATCTACATTATATACACACATCTACATTATATACACATATCTACTTTATACACACGTCTACATTATACACACACATCTACATTATACACACACAGTTACATTATATACACATATCTACTTTATACACACGTCTACATTATACACACACCTACATTATATACACCAACTACATTATACACACACATCTACATTATACACACACATCTACATTATATACACACATCTACATTATATACACATATCTACTTTATACACACGTCTACATTATACACACACATCTACATTATACACACACATCTACATTATATACACACATCTACATTATACACACACATCTACATTATACACACACATCTACATTATATACACACATCTACATTATACACACACATCTACATTATACACACACATCTACATTATACACACACGTCTACATTATATACACATATCTACTTTATACACACGTCTACATTATACACACACCTACATTATATACACCAACTACATTATACACACAAGTCTACATTATACACATGTCTACATTATACACACCGTCTACATTATACACACATCTACATTATACACACACATCTACATTATACACACACATCTACATTATATACACATATCTACATTATATACACATATCTACTTTATACACACGTCTACATTATACACACACATCTACATTATACACACACATCTACATTATATACACACATCTACATTATACACACACATCTACTTTATACACACCGTCTACATTATATACACGTCTACATTACACACACGTCTACATTATACACACACATCTACATTATACACACACATCTACATTATATACACATATCTACTTTATACACATCGTCTACATTATACACACGTCTACATTATACACACACATCTACATTATACACACACATCTACATTATATACACATATCTACTTTATACACACCGTCTACATTATACACACGTCTACATTATACACACACATCTACATTATATACGCATATCTACTTTATACACACGTCTACATTATACACACACCTACATTATATACACCAACTACATTATACACACAAGTCTACATTATACACACGTCTACATTATACACACACATCTACATTATATACACACATCTACTTTATACACACCGTCTACATTATACACACACCTACATTATATACACCAACTACATTATACACACAAGTCTACATTATACACACGTCTACATTATACACACACATCTACATTATATACACACACATCTACTTTATACACACCGTCTACATTATACACACACCTACATTATATACACCAACTACATTATACACACAAGTCTACATTATACACACGTCTACATTATACACACACCTACATTATATACACCAACTACATTATACACACAAGTCTACATTATACACACGTCTACATTATACACACACATCTACATTATATACACACATCTACTTTATATACACACATCTACATTATACACACACATCTACTTTATACACACCGTCTACATTATACACACATCTACATTATACACACACATCTACATTATACACACACATCTACATTATATACACATATCTACATTATATACACATATCTACTTTATACACACGTCTACATTATACACACACCTACATTATATACACCAACTACATTATACACACAAGTCTACATTATACACATGTCTACATTATACACACACATCTACATTATACACACACATCTACATTATATACACACATCTACATTATACACACACATCTACTTTATACACACCGTCTACATTATACACACATCTACATTATACACACACATCTACATTATACACACACATCTACATTATATACACATATCTACATTATATACACATATCTACTTTATACACACGTCTACATTATACACACACATCTACATTATACACACACATCTACATTATATACACACATCTACATTATACACACACATCTACTTTATACACACCGTCTACATTATATACACGTCTACATTACACACACGTCTACATTATACACACACATCTACATTATACACACACATCTACATTATATACACATATCTACTTTATACACATCGTCTACATTATACACACGTCTACATTATACACACACATCTACATTATACACACACATCTACATTATATACACATATCTACTTTATACACACCGTCTACATTATACACACGTCTACATTATACACACACATCTACATTATATACGCATATCTACTTTATACACACGTCTACATTATACACACACCTACATTATATACACCAACTACATTATACACACAAGTCTACATTATACACACGTCTACATTATACACACACATCTACATTATATACACACATCTACTTTATACACACCGTCTACATTATACACACACCTACATTATATACACCAACTACATTATACACACAAGTCTACATTATACACACGTCTACATTATACACACACATCTACATTATATACACACATCTACTTTATACACACCGTCTACATTATACACACACCTACATTATATACACCAACTACATTATACACACAAGTCTACATTATACACACGTCTACATTATACACACACCTACATTATATACACCAACTACATTATACACACAAGTCTACATTATACACACGTCTACATTATACACACACATCTACATTATATACACACATCTACTTTATACACACATCTACATTATACACACACATCTACATTATATACACAGATCTACTTTATACACACGTCTACATTATACACACCTACATTATATACACCAACTACATTATACACACAAGTCTACATTATACACACGTCTACATTATACACACACATCTACATTATATACACACATCTACTTTATACACACCGTCTACATTATACACACACCTACATTATATACACCAACTACATTATACACACAAGTCTACATTATACACACGTCTACATTATACACACACCTACATTATATACACCAACTACATTATACACACAAGTCTACATTATACACACGTCTACATTATACACACACATCTACATTATATACACACATCTACTTTATACACACATCTACATTATACACACACATCTACATTATATACACAGATCTACTTTATACACACGTCTACATTATACACACCTACATTATATACACCAACTACATTATACACACAAGTCTACATTATACACACGTCTACATTATACAAACACATCTACATTATATACACACATCTACATTATACACACACATCTACATTATACACACACATCTACATTATACACACACGTCTACATTATACACCATCTTCATTATACACACCGTCTACATTATACTTACACATCTTCATTACACACACACGTCTACATTATACTTACACATCTTCATTACACACACACGTCTACATTATACACCATCTTCATTATACACACACATCTACATTATACACCATCTACATTATACACACGTCTACATTATACACACACATCTACATTATATACACATATCTACTTTATACACACCGTCTACATTATACACACGTCTACATTATACACACACATCTACATTATACACACATCTACTTTATACACACCGTCTACATTATACACACGTCTACATTATACACACGTCTACATTATACACACACATCTACATTATATACACATATCTACTTTATACACACCGTCTACATTATACACACGTCTACATTATACACACACATCTACATTATATACACACATCTACATTATATACACACATCTACATTATACACACACATCTACTTTATACACACCGTCTACATTATACACACACATCTACATTATATACACACATCTACATTATACACACACATCTACTTTATACACACCGTCTACATTATACACACGTCTACATTATACACACGTCTACATTATACACACGTCTACATTATACACACACATCTACATTATATACACATATCTACTTTATACACACGTCTACATTATACACACCTACATTATATACACCAACTACATTATACACACAAGTCTACATTATACACACATCTACATTATACAAACACGTCTACATTATATACACACATCTACATTATACACACACATCTACATTATACACACACATCTACATTATACACACCATTTACATTACACACACACGTCTACATTATACATCATCTTCATTATACACACCATCTACATTATACTTACACATCTTCATTATACACACACATCTACATTATACACCATCTTCATTACACACACACGTCTACATTATACACCATCTTCATTATACACACCGTCTACATTATACTTACACATCTACATTATACACACAAATCTACATTACACACACACACACACACACACATCTACATTATACACACACATCTACATTACACACACACACGTCTACATTATACACACCATCTACATTATACACACACATCTACATTATACACACCGTCTACATTATACACGCACACGTCTACTTTATACACACACATCTACATTACACACACACGTCTACATTATACACCATCCTCATTATACACACCATCTACATTATACACACACACGTCTACATTACACACACATGTCTACATTATACACCATCTTCATTATACACACCATCTACATTATACACACACACGTCTACATTACACACACACGTCTACATTATACACCATCTTCATTATTGTCAGGGATCACACTGCTTCTTCTCCGGTGCGCGCCCCGCCCGCCCGGAGCGCTTCGCCATCATACTGATTCTACACACCTGTTCCTCATCACCCTCACAGCTATATAAATGCCTCACTCACACCGCTCCGTTGTCCGTTATTGTTTTGTTTGGACTCTGAGGGTGTTCTATGTTTTCCATGTTTGCTTTTTGTTCGGTGTGCATTAAAGTCTGTTTGCTGTGCCCCGGCTTCCGCCTCGCTCACTTACGCCTGACAATTATACACACCATCTACATTATACACACAAATCTACATTACACACACACACACGTCTACATTATACACACACATCTACATTACACACACACACGTCTACATTATACACACCATCTACATTATACACACACACGTCTACATTATACACACCATCTTCATTATACACACACATACATTTTATACGCCATCTTCATAATACACACACGTCTACATTTTATACACCATCTACAAATTAATAGTGATCAGTCAGATAAGACCTGAGCCAGGAGAGAGCTGTTCCCTTTATTCCAACAACGTTCTCAAGTCCAGCAAACAGTATAGTATGATATATAGTCAAAACAAGTAAAGAGACAAAACCCTGATCAGAGGCCAATAACAGTCATTTAGCACCTTAACTAGTGCCGTCTCTGTGCTATGATGAGGCCAAAATCCTGACAGATACATTTCATAAATGTTCTTCCTCAGTAGATGTAAGCAAAACTGCTGTGCTACAACCTTTTCTAGAATCTTGGAGATAAAGGGGAGATTTGATATTGGACTGTAGTTGGACAACTGACAGGGTGAAGGTCAGGTTTCTTAATTAGGGGGTTGATACTGCAGTTTGAAGGATTTAGGTACAAAACCAGTGCTAATGAAAGAGTTTATTAATTTAAAACAGGTTTATTTCCCTCTGGAATGATCTGTTTGAGAAAACTTGTAGGCGAGGGATCGAGATGCAGGTTGATGATTTTGATGAGGAAATTAATGAAATTAAGTCATTCTCTTGAATAGGAGTGAAGCTTTGTAATTGATGGTCTGTTATAATGACACTGCTGTCTACACAGTTATTTATAAAATAATTTGGATTTATATTAACCGTCTGGATTTCTTGCCTGATGTTTTCAATATTATTATCAAAAAAGTTGATGAAATCATTAGTACCTATTGATGGTGTGCATGTGAGTGCAGTGCTTTTATTCCCTGTTCATTTTGCTGCAGTACAGAATAAAAATCTAGGATTATGCTTGTTATTTTCTATGAGGGTGGAGAAATATGCTGATCAGCAGCACTAAGAGATTTTCTAGAACTCAGGAGGCTCTCCTTCCATGCTGTTTTAAATACTGTAATTTTGTTTGACGCCATTTACGTTCTAATTTCCGAGTGGTCTGTTTTAAGGTGTGTGTATGATCATTATACCACTGTGATCATTTATTCTCCCTGATCATTTTGGTCTTAAGTGGAGCTACATCATCTAGAGTGTAACGTAACGTTGATTCTAGGTATTCAGTGGCCCAGTCGAGCTCTGCGGGGTCAAATGGAGATCTAATTAATGTCATCGTTTCCGGAAGATTATTGATAAATAAGTAGCTGTAGCTGGTTCAGGCTACACAATCATTGGGGAAGACTGCTGACTTGACAGTTGTCAAGTCAAGTCAAGTCAAGTTTATTTGTATAGCGCTTTTCACAACAGACATTGTCTCAAAGCAGCTTTACAGAAAACAACAGTGAAGGTGAATGGTGTGCGTTTGTCCCTGATGAGCAGCCGTGGCGACAGTGGGAAAAAAAAGGGAAAAACTCCCTTAGATGATATGAGGAAGAAACCTTGAGAGGAACCAGACTCAAAGGGGAACCCATCCTCATATGGGTGACATCAAGAGTTTGGTCATAAATCTTTCAACAATACAGAACAATTTGTGATCATCATAGATCCAGCATCAGCTTCTCCATGCCAGGGCCTTTAAACACTCGGCATCTACTTCTCCATGATCATCCATAGGTCCATAATCTTCACGAGGTGGGACGTGACTGGAGCTGGCCAAACCTCAGGATGCCTCGGGATGGGGAGAGAAAGAGAAGCAGTGGAGAGGAATTAGCGTAGCTGCTGTTCATGATATTAACAGCACAAGTTGATAATGTGCATGTGATCAGATGTTCTGGAGCACAAGGTTGTGATGTGATGTGTGTGATGTGTGTTATGTGTAGGCTTTGCTAAAAAGATATGTTTTTAATCTACACTTAAACTGGGAGAGTGTATCTGAACCCCGAACACTGTCAGGAAGACTATTCCAGAGTTTAGGAGCTAAATGTGAAAATGCTCTACCGCCTTTAGTGGACTTTGCTATTCTAGGAACTACTAGAAGCCCAGAGTTTTGAGATCTCAGGGAGCGTGATGGATTGTAGCGTGTTAAGAGACTGGATAGATACATGGGAGCCAAACCATTTAGTGCTTTATAAGTGAGTAGCAGTAGTTTGTAGTCTATTCGAAACTTAATAGGAAGCCAATGTAGGGACGATAAGATAAGATTGGGGTTATACACACATCTACATTATACACACCATCTATTTTATACACTCACCTACACTATACACACACACATCTACATTATACACACCATCTATTTTATACACTTACCTACACTATACACACCAGCTACATTATACACAGCATCTATTTTATACACACACCTACACTATACACACCAGCTACATTATACACACCATCTATTTTATACACACACCTACACTATACACACCAGCTACATTATACACACCATCTATTTTATACACACACCTACACTATACACACCAGCCACATTATACACACATCTACATTATACACACCATCTATTTTATACACACACCTACACTATACACACCAGCTACATTATACACACCATCTATTTTATACACACACCTACACTATACACACCAGCTACATTATACACACCATCTATTTTATACACACACCTACATTATACACACCAGCTACATTATACACACCATCTATTTTATACACACACCTACACTATACACACCAGCTACATTATACACACCATCTATTTTATACACACACCTACATTATACACACATCTACATTATACACACCATCTATTTTATACACACACCTACACTATACACACCAGCTACATTATACACAGCATCTATTTTATACACACACCTACACTATACACACCAGCTACATTATACACACCATCTATTTTATACACACACCTACACTATACACACCAGCTACATTATACACACATCTACATTATACACACCATCTATTTTATACACACACCTACATTATACACACATCTACATTATACACACCATCTATTTTATACACACACCTACATTATACACACATCTACATTATACACAGCATCTATTTTATACACACACCTACACTATACACACCAGCTACATTATACACACCATCTATTTTATACACACACCTACACTATACACACCAGCTACATTATACACACATCTACATTATACACACCATCTATTTTATACACACACCTACATTATACACACATCTACATTATACACAGCATCTATTTTATACACACACCTACACTATACACACCAGCTACATTATACACACCATCTATTTTATACACACACCTACACTATACACACCAGCTACATTATACACACATCTACATTATACACACCATCTATTTTATACACACACCTACATTATACACACATCTACATTATACACACCATCTATTTTATACACACACCTACATTATACACACCATCTATTTTATACACACACCTACATTATACACACATCTACATTATACACAGCATCTATTTTATACACACACCTACACTATACACACCAGCTACATTATACACACCATCTATTTTATACACACACCTACACTATACACACCAGCTACATTATACACACCATCTATTTTCTACACACACCTACACTATACACACCAGCTACATTATACACACCATCTATTTTATACACACACCTACACTATACACACCAGCTACATTATACACACCATCTATTTTATACACACACCTACATTATACACACATCTACATTATACACACCATCTATTTTATACACACACCTACACTATACACACCAGCTACATTATACACACATCTACCTTATACACACCATCTATTTTATACACACACCTACACTATACACACCAGCTACATTATACACACCATCTATTTTATACACACACCTACACTATACACACCAGCTACATTATACACACCATCTATTTTATACACACACCTACATTATACACACCATCTATTTTATACACACATCTACATTATACACACCATCTATTTTATACACACACCTACACTATACACATCAGCTACATTATACACACATCTACATTATACACACCATCTATTTTATACACACACCTACACTATACACACCAGCTACATTATACACACATCTACATTATACACACCATCTATTTTATACACACACCTACACTATACACACCAGCTACATTATACACACCATCTATTTTATACACACACCTACACTATACACACCAGCTACATTATACACACATCTACATTATACACACCATCTATTTTATACACACACCTACACTATACACATCAGCTACATTATACACACATCTACATTATACACACCATCTATTTTATACACACACCTACACTATACACACCAGCTACATTACACACACATCTACATTATACACACCATCTATTTTATACACACACCTACACTATACACACCAGCTACATTATACACACCATCTATTTTATACACACACCTACACTATACACACCAGCTACATTATACACACATCTACATTATACACACCATCTATTTTATACACACACCTACACTATACACACCAGCTACATTATACACACCATCTATTTTATACACACACCTACACTATACACACCAGCTACATTATACACACCATCTATTTTATACACACACCTACATTATACACACATCTACATTATACACACCATCTATTTTATACACACACCTACACTATACACACCAGCTACATTATACACACCATCTATTTTATACACACACCTACACTATACACACCAGCTACATTATACACACCATCTATTTTATACACACACCTACACTATACACACCAGCTACATTATACACACCATCTATTTTATACACACACCTACATTATACACACCAGCTACATTATACACACCATCTATTTTATACACACACCTACACTATACACACCAGCTACATTATACACACCATCTATTTTATACACACACCTACATTATACACACATCTACATTATACACACCATCTATTTTATACACACACCTACACTATACACACCAGCCACATTATACACACCATCTATTTTATACACACACCTACATTATACACACCAGCTACATTATACACACCATCTATTTTATACACACACCTACATTATACACACCAGCTACATTATACACACCATCTATTTTATACACACACCTACACTATACACACCAGCTACATTATACACACATCTACATTATACACACCATCTATTTTATACACACACCTACACTATACACACCAGCTACATTATACACACCATCTATTTTATACACACACCTACACTATACACACCAGCTACATTATACACACATCTACATTATACACACCATCTATTTTATACACACACCTACACTATACACATCAGCTACATTATACACACATCTACATTATACACACCATCTATTTTATACACACACACCTACACTATACACACCAGCTACATTATACACACATCTACATTATACACACCATCTATTTTATACACACACCTACACTATACACACCAGCTACATTATACACACCATCTATTTTATACACACACCTACACTATACACACCAGCTACATTATACACACATCTACATTATACACACCATCTATTTTATACACACACCTACACTATACACACCAGCTACATTATACACACATCTACATTATACACACCATCTATTTTATACACACACCTACACTATACACACCAGCTACATTATACACACATCTACATTATACACACCATCTATTTTATACACACACCTACACTATACACATCAGCTACATTATACACACATCTACATTATACACACCATCTATTTTATACACACACCTACACTATACACACCAGCTACATTATACACACCATCTATTTTATACACACACCTACATTATACACACCAGCTACATTATACACACCATCTATTTTATACACACACCTACACTATACACACCAGCTACATTATACACACCATCTATTTTATACACACACCTACACTATACACACCAGCTACATTATACACACCATCTATTTTATACACACACCTACACTATACACACCAGCTACATTATACACACATCTACATTATACACACCATCTATTTTATACACACACCTACACTATACACATCAGCTACATTATACACACATCTACATTATACACACCATCTATTTTATACACACACCTACACTATACACACCAGCTACATTATACACACCATCTATTTTATACACACACCTACATTATACACACCAGCTACATTATACACACCATCTATTTTATACACACACCTACACTATACACACCAGCTACATTATACACACCATCTATTTTATACACACACCTACATTATACACACATCTACATTATACACACCATCTATTTTATACACACACCTACACTATACACACCAGCCACATTATACACACCATCTATTTTATACACACACCTACATTATACACACCAGCTACATTATACACACCATCTATTTTATACACACACCTACATTATACACACCAGCTACATTATACACAGCATCTATTTTATACACACACCTACACTATACACACCAGCTACATTATACACACATCTACATTATACACACCATCTATTTTATACACACACCTACACTATACACACCAGCTACATTATACACACCATCTATTTTATACACACACCTACACTATACACACCAGCTACATTATACACACATCTACATTATACACACCATCTATTTTATACACACACCTACACTATACACATCAGCTACATTATACACACATCTACATTATACACACCATCTATTTTATACACACACACCTACACTATACACACCAGCTACATTATACACACATCTACATTATACACACCATCTATTTTATACACACACCTACACTATACACACCAGCTACATTATACACACCATCTATTTTATACACACACCTACACTATACACACCAGCTACATTATACACACATCTACATTATACACACCATCTATTTTATACACACACCTACACTATACACATCAGCTACATTATACACACATCTACATTATACACACCATCTATTTTATACACACACCTACACTATACACACCAGCTACATTATACACACCATCTATTTTATACACACACCTACATTATACACACCAGCTACATTATACACACCATCTATTTTATACACACACCTACACTATACACACCAGCTACATTATACACACCATCTATTTTATACACACACCTACATTATACACACATCTAC
This sequence comes from Silurus aristotelis, assembly GCF_946808225.1. Classification (NCBI taxonomy): domain Eukaryota; kingdom Metazoa; phylum Chordata; class Actinopteri; order Siluriformes; family Siluridae; genus Silurus; species Silurus aristotelis. The sequence goes on along the minus strand of NC_139577.1, from coordinate 34,993,704 downwards.
ATTATACACACCATCTATTTTATACACACACCTACACTATACACACCAGCCACATTATACACACCATCTATTTTATACACACACCTACATTATACACACCAGCTACATTATACACACCATCTATTTTATACACACACCTACATTATACACACCAGCTACATTATACACAGCATCTATTTTATACACACACCTACACTATACACACCAGCTACATTATACACACATCTACATTATACACACCATCTATTTTATACACACACCTACACTATACACACCAGCTACATTATACACACCATCTATTTTATACACACACCTACACTATACACACCAGCTACATTATACACACATCTACATTATACACACCATCTATTTTATACACACACCTACACTATACACATCAGCTACATTATACACACATCTACATTATACACACCATCTATTTTATACACACACCTACACTATACACACCAGCTACATTATACACACATCTACATTATACACACCATCTATTTTATACACACACCTACACTATACACACCAGCTACATTATACACACCATCTATTTTATACACACACCTACACTATACACACCAGCTACATTATACACACATCTACATTATACACACCATCTATTTTATACACACACCTACACTATACACACCAGCTACATTATACACACCATCTATTTTATACACACACCTACACTATACACACCAGCTACATTATACACACCATCTATTTTATACACACACCTACACTATACACACCAGCTACATTATACACACCATCTATTTTATACACACACCTACATTATACACACCAGCTACATTATACACACCATCTATTTTATACACACACCTACACTATACACACCAGCTACATTATACACACCATCTATTTTATACACACACCTACATTATACACACATCTACATTATACACACCATCTATTTTATACACACACCTACACTATACACACCAGCCACATTATACACACCATCTATTTTATACACACACCTACATTATACACACCAGCTACATTATACACACCATCTATTTTATACACACACCTACATTATACACACCAGCTACATTATACACAGCATCTATTTTATACACACACCTACACTATACACACCAGCTACATTATACACACATCTACATTATACACACCATCTATTTTATACACACACCTACACTATACACACCAGCTACATTATACACACCATCTATTTTATACACACACCTACACTATACACACCAGCTACATTATACACACCATCTATTTTATACACACACCTACATTATACACACCAGCTACATTATACACACCATCTATTTTATACACACACCTACACTATACACACCAGCTACATTATACACACATCTACATTATACACACCATCTATTTTATACACACACCTACACTATACACACCAGCTACATTATACACACCATCTATTTTATACACACACCTACACTATACACACCAGCTACATTATACACACCATCTATTTTATACACACACCTACACTATACACACCAGCTACATTATACACACCATCTATTTTATACACACTCCTACACTATACACACCAGCTACATTATACACACCATCTATTTTATACACACACCTACACTATACACACCAGCTACATTATACACACACTTCAACACAGTTCAGATTTTTCATGTGGCCCCCTATAGAAATTAATTGCCCAGCCCTGATCTACATTATACAAACACATCTACATTATACATAAGCCTTAATTATAAACACTGTCTACATTATAGTGTAAGTGAGTGTTTATTTCTTTTAATTTTGAAGATTTTGTCTCACATTAACAAAATCCCCTCTCAAAAAATTTGAATACTTCATAAGACCAATCAAAAAAACAATTTTAGTTAAATTGTTGGCTTTCTGGAAATTATGTTCATTTACTCAATATGTACTCAGTACTTGGTAGGGGCTCCTTTTGCTTTAATTACTGCATTTATTCGGTGTGGCATGGAGATGGTATGGAAGCCCAGGTTTCTTTGACAGTGGCGGCCAGCTTATTTGCATTTTTTAGTCTCTTGTTTCTCATTTTCCTCTTTCCTCATGTGGGCAGGTGCCAAATCCTGCTGGAATCAGCATCTCCATAAAGCTGGTCAGCAGAGGGAAGAATAAAGTGATCTAAAACTTAGGGTAGACGTCTGTGCTGACCTTGGACTTGATAAAACACAGTGGACCAACACCAGCAGATGACACGACTCCCCAAACCACCACTGACTGTGTAAACTTTACACTGGACCTCAAGCAGCTCAGATTCTGTGCCTCTCCTCTTCCTCTTCCAGACTCTGGGACCCTGATTTCAAAATGAAATGTAAAATCTCTTTCCTTTCATCTGAAAAGACGACTTTGGCCCACTGAGCAAAAGTCCAGTCCTTTTTGTCCTTTGTACAGGTAAGATACTTCTGACGTTGTTTCTGGATCAGGAGCTGCTAGACACAAGGAATGTGTCAGTTGTAGCTCATGGAGACGTCTATGTGTGGAGGCTCTTGAAGCACTGACTCCAGCTGCAGTCCACTCTTTGTGAATCTCCCCCACATTCTTGAATGAGCTTCGTTTCACCTTTTTCTTCCAAATTTTTTCCTTACATTCAACTTTCCATTAATGTGCTTGGATCCAGCAGTCTGTGAACAGCAGTTTCTTTAGCGAAGACCTTTTGTGTCTCACCCTCCATGTGCAGGGTATCAATGATCATACAGCTGGTGAGCCTCTTCTCAATATTATTAACTCCTCACTATCGTTAGGTCACGTCCCTAAATCCCTCAAGTTAGCAGTTATTAAGCCCCTCATTAAAAAACCTAATCTGGATCCAAACACGCTATCGAATTACAGACCAATTTCAAATCTCCCATTTATGTCTAAGATTTTAGAAAAGATTGTCGCTGCCCAGCTATGTAACCACTTGCAGGAGAACAATATCTTTGAAGAGTTTCAGTCAGGTTTTAGGCCCCATCATAGCACAGAAACTGCTCTAGTTAAAATCACTAATGACCTGTTTTTAGCTTCAGACCAAGGCTACATCTCCCTATTAGTTTTACTAGATCTTAGTGCTGCGTTCGACACTATAGATCATGATCTTCTCCTCGATCGCTTACAGAATTACATCGGTATTCAGGGACAGGCATTAAGCTGGTTTAAATCCTACCTGTCTGATCGTTACCATTTCGTAGATTTAAATGGAGAGCTATCCAGGATAATGCTAGTAAATTATGGCGTGCCACAAGGTTCAGTTCTAGGACCCCTGCTTTTCACAATATACATGCTTCCATTAGGAAATATTATTAGAAGGCATGGAATTAGCTTCCATTGTTATGCTGATGATACCCAGCTATATATTTCATCCAAACCAGGCGATACAGCTCAATTAGCTCGCACAACTGAGTGTGTTGAAGAAATAAGAGATTGGATGACCCATAACTTTCTGCTATTAAATCCTGATAAAACGGAGATTTTGCTCATCGGCCCAAAAAATAGTACACAGAAGCTCCAGCATCTCAGCCTGCATTTAGATTGCATTTAGACGGTTGTTCTGTAACTACTAGTTCAACGGTAAAAGACCTGGGAGTTATTTTAGAGCAACTTATCTTTTAAAAATCACATCAATCAAGTTACAAAAACAGCCTTCTTTCACCTTAGAAATATTTCTAAGCTAAGAAATATGTTGTCTATATCTGATGCAGAGAAGCTCGTCCATGCGTTTATGACCTCTAGAATAGACTACTGCAATGCATTACTAGGTGGATGTCCTGCATCATTAATAAACAAGCTTCAGTTAGTTCAGAATGCCGCAGCAAGAGTTCTTACAAGGTCAAGAAAACACGATCATATAACCCCAATCTTATCGTCCCTACATTGGCTTCCTATTAAGTTTCGAATAGACTACAAACTACTGCTACTCACTTATAAAGCACTAAATGGTTTGGCTCCCATGTATCTATCCAGTCTTTTAACACGCTACAATCCGTCACGCTCCCTGAGATCTCAAAACTCTGGGCTTCTAGTAGTTCCTAGAATAGCAAAGTCCACTAAAGGCGGTAGAGCATTTTCACATTTAGCTCCTAAACTCTGGAATAGTCTTCCTGACAGTGTTCGGGGTTCAGATACACTTTCCCAGTTTAAGTGTAGATTAAAAACATATCTTTTTAGCAAAGCCTACACATAACACACATCACACACATCACATCACAACCTTGTGCTCCAGAACATCTGATCACATGCACATTATCAACTTGTGCTGTTAATATCATGAACAGCAGCTACGCTAATTCCTCTCCACTGCTTCTCTTTCTCTCCCCATCCCGAGGCATCCTGAGGTTTGGCCAGCTCCAGTCACGTCCCACCTCGTGAAGATTATGGACCTATGGATGATCATGGAGAAGTAGATGCCGAGTGTTTAAAGGCCCTGGCATGGAGAAGCTGATGCTGGATCTATGATGATCACAAATTGTTCTGTATTGTTGAAAGATTTATGACCAAACTCTTGATGTCACCCATATGAGGATGGGTTCCCCTTTGAGTCTGGTTCCTCTCAAGGTTTCTTCCTCATATCATCTAAGGGAGTTTTTCCTTGCCACTGTCGCCACGGCTGCTCATCAGGGACAAACGCACACCTTCACCTTCACTGTTGTTTTCTGTAAAGCTGCTTTGAGACAATGTCTGTTGTGAAAAGCGCTATACAAATAAACTTGACTTGACTTGACTTGTATAATGTAGGTGTGTGTATAATGTTGGTGTGTATAATGTAGATGTGTGTATAATATAGCCGGTGTGTATTGTGTAGATGTGTGTATAATATAGGTGTGTGTGTATAATGTAGACGGTGTGTATAATGTAGATGAGTGTATAATATTGATTGTGTGTGTATAATGTTGATGGTGTGTATAATGTAGATGTGTGTATAATGTTGATGGTGTGTGTGTATGATGTAGATGGTGTGTATAATGTAGGTGTGTGTATAATGTTGATGGTGTGTGTGTGTATAATGTAGACGTGTGTGTGTGTGTGTATGATGTGGATGGTGTGTATAATGTAGGTGTGTGTATAATGTTGATGGTGTGTGTGTATAATGTAGACGTGTGTGTGTGTGTGTGTGTATGATGTGGATGGTGTGTATAATGTAGATGTGTGTATAATGTTGATGGTGTGTATAATGTAGATGTGTGTGTGTATGATGTAGATGGTGTGTATAATGTAGGTGTGTGTATAATGTTGATGGTGTGTGTGTATAATGTAGACGTGTGTGTGTATGATGTGGATGGTGTGTAAAATGTAGATGTGTGTATAATGTTGATGGTGTGTATAATGTAGATGTGTGTGTGTATGATGTAGATGGTGTGTATAATGTAGGTGTGTGTATAATGTTGATAGTGTGTGTGTATAATGTAGATGTGTGTGTGTGTGTGTGTGTGTGTATGATGTGGATGGTGTGTATAATGTAGATGTGTGTATAATGTTGATGGTGTGTATAATGTAGACGTGTGTGTATAATGTAGACATGTGTGTGTATAATGTAGATGTGTGTATAATGTAGGTGTGTGTATAATGTTGATGGTGTGTATAATGTAGACGTGTGTGTATAATGTAGACATGTGTGTGTATAATGTAGATGTGTGTGTAATGTTGATTGTGTGTGTATAATGTTGATGGTGTGTGTGTATAATGTAGATGTGTGTGTGTATGATGTAGATGGTGTGTATAATGTAGGTGTGTGTATAATGTTGATGGTGTGTATAATGTAGACGTGTGTGTATAATGTAGACATGTGTGTGTATAATGTAGATGTGTGTATAATGTTGATTGTGTGTGTATAATGTTGATGGTGTGTGTGTATAATGTAGATGTGTGTGTATGATGTAGATGGTGTGTATAATGTAGGTGTGTGTATAATGTTGATGGTGTGTATAATGTAGACGTGTGTGTATAATGTAGACATGTGTGTGTATAATGTAGATGTGTGTATAATGTTGATGGTGTGTATAATGTTGATGGTGTGTATAATGTAGACGTGTGTGTATAATGTAGACATGTGTGTGTATAATGTAGATGTGTGTATAATGTTGATTGTGTGTGTATAATGTTGATGGTGTGTGTGTATAATGTAGATGTGTGTGTGTATGATGTAGATGGTGTGTATAATGTAGGTGTGTGTATAATGTTGATTGTGTGTGTATAATGTAGACGTGTGTGTGTGTATGATGTGGATGGTGTGTATAATGTAGGTGTGTGTATAATGTTGATGGTGTGTGTGTATAATGTAGACGTGTGTGTGTGTGTGTATGATGTGGATGGTGTGTATAATGTAGATGTGTGTATAATGTTGATGGTGTGTATAATGTAGATGTGTGTGTGTATGATGTAGATGGTGTGTATAATGTAGGTGTGTGTATAATGTTGATAGTGTGTGTGTATAATGTAGATGTGTGTGTGTGTGTGTGTGTGTGTGTGTATGATGTGGATGGTGTGTATAATGTAGATGTGTGTATAATGTTGATGGTGTGTATAATGTAGACGTGTGTGTATAATGTAGACGTGTGTGTGTATGATGTAGATTGTGTGTATAATGTAGATGTGTGTATAATGTTGATGGTGTGTGTGTATAATGTAGATGTGTGTATAATGTTGATGGTGTGTGTGTATAATGTAGACGTGTGTGTGTGTGTATGATGTGGATGGTGTGTATAATGTAGATGTGTGTATAATGTTGATGGTGTGTGTGTATAATGTAGATGTGTGTGTGTGTGTGTGAATGATGTGGATGGTGTGTATAATGTAGATTTGTGTATAATGTTGATGGTGTGTATAATGTAGACGTGTGTGTGTATGATGTAGATTGTGTGTATAATGTAGATGTGTGTATAATGTTGATGGTGTGTGTGTATAATGTAGATGTGTGTGTGTGTGTGTGTGTGTATGATGTGGATGGTGTGTATAATGTAAATGTGTGTATAATGTTGATGGTGTGTATAATGTAGACGTGTGTGTATAATGTAGACGTGTGTGTGCATGATGTAGATTGTGTGTATAATGTAGATGTGTGTATAATGTTAATGGTGTGTGTGTATAATGTAGACGTGTGTGTGTGTGTATGATGTGGATGGTGTGTATAATGTAGATGTGTGTATAATGTTGATGGTGTGTATAATGTAGACGTGTGTGTATAATGTAGACATGTGTGTGTATAATGTAGGTGTGTGTATAATGTTGATGGTGTGTATAATGTAGACGTGTGTGTATAATGTAGACATGTGTGTGTATAATGTAGATGTGTGTATAATGTTGATTGTGTGTGTATAATGTTGATGGTGTGTGTGTATAATGTAGATGTGTGTGTGTATGATGTAGATGGTGTGTATAATGTAGGTGTGTGTATAATGTTGATGGTGTGTATAATGTAGACGTGTGTGTATAATGTAGACATGTGTGTGTATAATGTAGATGTGTGTATAATGTTGATTGTGTGTGTATAATGTTGATGGTGTGTGTGTATAATGTAGATGTGTGTGTGTATGATGTAGATGGTGTGTATAATGTAGGTGTGTGTATAATGTTGATGGTGTGTATAATGTAGACGTGTGTGTATAATGTAGACATGTGTGTGTATAATGTAGATGTGTGTATAATGTTGATTGTGTGTGTATAATGTAGATGTGTGTGTATGATGTAGATGGTGTGTATAATGTAGGTGTGTGTATAATGTTGATGGTGTGTATAATGTAGACGTGTGTGTATAATGTAGACATGTGTGTGTATAATGTAGATGTGTGTATAATGTTGATTGTGTGTGTATAATGTTGATGGTGTGTGTGTATAATGTAGATGTGTGTGTATGATGTAGATGGTGTGTATAATGTAGGTGTGTGTATAATGTTGATGGTGTGTATAATGTAGACGTGTGTGTATAATGTAGACATGTGTGTGTATAATGTAGATGTGTGTATAATGTTGATGGTGTGTATAATGTTGATGGTGTGTATAATGTAGACGTGTGTGTATAATGTAGACATGTGTGTATATAATGTAGATGTGTGTATAATGTTGATGGTGTGTATAATGTAGACATGTGTGTATATA
>NC_139577.1:34963083-34980583 GCF_946808225.1 Silurus aristotelis | reverse complement strand
ATCTCCATGGCCATTGCCAGCTCTCCTGATCGCAAACTCACTCTTGGGGGCATCTACAAGTTCATCACGGACCGCTTCCCTTTTTACCGGGACAATTCTAAAAAGTGGCAGAACTCTATCCGGCACAATCTGACACTCAACGACTGCTTTGTTAAAATCCCGCGAGAGCCAGGGAGACCCGGGAAGGGTAACTACTGGGCGCTGGACCCAAATGCCGAGGACATGTTTGAAAGCGGAAGCTTCCTGCGACGCCGCAAACGCTTTAAACGCTGCGATTTTACCACCTACTCTACCTCCACATCATCATACCATCACGATTCACCCATTTTTTCCCCAGTCCAGATCACCTCCTCTGTATACGGCTCAGTGTACCCGACCTATGCGCCACAAATCTCTCCCCCGTACTATCCTCCATCCACGACCGGATTTGCATCGACCCAGTCCCGCGTTTTCAGCATTAACACAATAATCGGGTCCGGCGGTTTGGCGCACAGCCCCCCTGAGACGCCGCCGGTGCAGCCGCCATGCCGTAACTTCAGCCAGGATGCAGGAGGATCATGCTCGCTAAACTCCAATCACATCGCCTTCTCCTACTCCAATGCTGGAAATCATGGGTATGGCCAGGCCGCTCAGGGCATGTTTACGCACAACAGCACGCAGAACTACATCCCCTCGGGGCGACTAGGGGTTACAGGTTCGTCTCCCATCAGTGCAGATGTAGCAAATGATTCGTACCTTCACAACAGTGGTGGAACAGGTGGCTACATGAGACCTGTAACGTATCCGTCATGCATGGACAGGTTTGTTTCTGCCATTTAAAAAAGATTATGAAGGTGCTAAAAATATAAAAAATAAAATGACGAATGTATGATAATAAATAAAATCCTCACTGCTGGGGAGCAGACACCCGGACGCTTAGCCGCTCAGATGCCCAGACGCTACATTATTATTTAAATACTGTTTTATTAAACCCTGAGCTCATGGACATAAACTTTTTTGCTGCACATGTGGAAAATACAGCAGGATCTCAGGTCACATGTTCCTCTTTTTTTATCTTCCATCTTTTCTTTTTTATCGCTCATCTGATGTGAAATGACGTTTGTGAAAGACTTGACGTTATCGTCTCATGGCACAGAATTCACCTCACTGACTCTGGAACGTTTCTATTTTTTTCTTATCAAAACAATAAATAAATCAATAAATCAATCAATAGATAAATAAAGTGCACGTTATTTAGATGAATAAGATATTAACTGTTTTTTTTCTTTATCATGTGTGAAATGTGTTCCGGTGTGATTCTGTAAAAAATATAAATATATATTCCCGAAACGTTTATTTAGGCTTTATGTTAAAGAATTGAATTTCACCATGGGTGTATTACTCTGTGTTTTACTGAATTTCTTTCCTTTGTGCAGATATTAAAATATGAAACTCTCGCTGTGTGGAGAAAAACGAAAAATGACTACTTTGTGGAAAATCGATTATTATTATTTGGTGGTTGTTGTTTTTAAAAACAATTCATTGTTTTGTTTTTTTTGTTAAAATTATTCAGATATTTGACCTCTGTTATAACAATTTTTTTTTATTGAATATTATATAATCTAAATTAAATAGTTGTAGAAAACTAGAAAAAAAACCTAATTTGGATACTGTAGCATATATCGTATTTCTATTTTACTATCATTATATATTAATTTACATTTATATTGTACATAATATAGAAATAAATAAATAAATGTACTCAATTAATTTTTATATTATAATTATTTCATTATTATATTATTTTCATTAAAAAAAATAATTCGAGATAATATAATATAATATAATATAATATAATATAATTTAATATAATATAATATAATATAATTTAATATAATATAATATAATATAATATAATATAATTTAATATAATATAATATAATATAATATAATTTAATATAATATAATATAATATAATATAATATAATATAATATAATATAATATAATATAATTTAATATAATATAATATAATATAATATAATATAATATAATTTAATATAATATAATATAATATAATATAATTTAATATAATATAATATAATATAATATAATATAATTTAATATAATATAATATAATATAATTTAATATAATATAATATAATATAATATAATATAATATAATATAATTTAATATAATATAATATAATATAATATAATTTAATATAATATAATATAATATAATATAATATAATATAATATAATTTAATATAATATAATATAATATAATATAATATAATATAATATAATATAATATAATATAATATAATAGTAGCTCAGTGGTCACTTTGCATTCCAAGCCGTCTGAAACTGTGTTTGTTTAACCTGAAGCTGTGTGTGTGTGTGTGTGTGTGTGTGTGTGTGTGTGTGTGTGTGTGTGTGTGTGTGTGTGTGTGTGTGTGTGTGTGTGTGTGAGTGTGTGTGTGTGTGTGTGTGTGTGAAACAATAAAGTACGCATAATTATAATACAATTATTGAAAAATCATATACAGTAATAACATTTTAAAGTGGAGTGAAGAGTGAATCTGGGAGTGAGTGAAGAGTGAATCTGGGAGTGAGTGAAGAGTGAATCTGGGAGTGAGTGAAGAGTGAATCTGGGAGTGAGTGAAGAGTTCTGCAATTTCCTCACATTTACTTATGCAAACTGAACACAGCACAGACTCCACTTCTGTTGGGTTTACAAACCGACTTAAAACTATTTAAATCAAACACAATAAAACAGCTCACATGTCATAAAATAAAACATCTAATTAGCTTCACACACACACACACACACACACACACACACACACACACACACACACACACACACACACACACACACACACACACACACACACACAATGTTTTGCTGGTATTTGTAGTCACATGAACTCTTAAATCGGCAGATGTTCCAGTGGCAAAAGATTCATTTACTGCCATTTGCCATAATCCACCATAACTACACATCTCTATCACATGCATGTCTCAAAGACTTACCAGATGGTTACCAAAGTGTTACCAGATGGTTCATTGTATATACACACTCTTTAAAGTCTATGACTTTATGTATCAGGACACAATAAAAAATCACCTGGTCCTGAACAACAACTCAGGACCTATTAAACCATGTCATTGTTCATTTTATAAAAAAATAAACCAAAATAGGAAAAACGTGTAAAACACTAAACACTAAACACTATAGTACTGATACTATAGGACTTAGAAAGCTAACTAGCAGCCAGGAGCTGACAATAAAATGCACCTCGATTAATTGATTATCAGCTAATATAAGCACCTTTTGACAAGCCCAGGTTTTAACAGTTTGCTGGTCTGAAGCATTCAGGTGTGTGGTAACACAACACCAAGGGGGAAAAACATTAGCAGTGATTTTAGAACAGCAATTGTTTCCCATCAATTTAGAAAGAGTTATAAGGCCATTTCCAAGCAATTTTAAGTCCACGATTCTACACTGAGGAAGATTATTCACAGGTGGAAAACAGTGAAGACAGTTTCCAGACTTCCCAGGAGTGGACATCACAGCAAGTTCACACCAAGACTGTGACTCTTTTATTTTTTACAAACAAGACTGAGTGCGGCACTTTTTTGGCTTCATCCTTGTCATCCTGTGATATAGGCCAGTTAGTGTAAAGCTTTCCCCGTAATGATGCTCTGAACTACCAGCAGAGGTGCGAAGTAGTGAAGTACAAATATTTCGTTACTGTACTTAAGTAGATTTTTCTGGTATCAGTATTTACTACACTATTTATTTTTTCCGGACAATTTTTTTACTTTCACTAAATTTTTACACAAATATCTGTACTTTCTACTTCTTACATTTTTCAAAACAGTTTTGTTACTTTTAGTCTAATTATTCCTCTTTGACTGCTGTTTCCAGCCCATCAACCCTTTATTGTGCGGCTTTTTCACCATATCACTCGTAGACGTAGGCAAGCGGAGCAAACAATGAGCAAGGCAACAAGAGGAATGTTTAATGTAAATTCAGAGGGAGTCACCGATGTGAAAATAAATAAAAACAAAGACATTCCTCAACACCATGGCCATATACAAGGGGGATGTTCGAAATTATCGGTGTAAAAAAGTGCTGGCTTTCAAGAATTCACTGTCAAATCTGAGAAAGCACATCCAGGTAATCTAACGTTTTATTGTTATATCGTTCTTTTCATGAGCCATTTTAATGTTTCAAGTTTTTTTTCCTACAATTTTGTTTGTAGTTTCTATAAGGGATGCTGCCACATGTTGCTATTTTTTAAATAAAGATGTTCTTAATGTTCTTAATTTCTGTAGTATGTAGCTGTCATTTGAAATCTATTATTTAAAAATTTCTATATGTTGTAGAACTGCTTTACAGTTGAAGTCTTCCTGTTTGAACGTCAATAAAATGCACAGGAACTCACCTTCAATTTGTCATTCGCAAAACATCATAATAACTTTAAATTGTTTTCAAGGACAGCTGGAAAAACCCTACAATCTGGGATATGGCCTGGTAATGGCAAATAAATAAACATTTATATATATATATGTATACACACACACACACACACACACACACACACACAAATGTATTGGGAAACCTGACCTTTCCTGCTCTAAACTGTTACCACACATTTGGAGGCACTTAAATATACAAGACTATATATATATATTTATATATATATATTTTTTATGTCATCTTGTACTCTATATGGTGGTTGTTCAGCCTGGATACATTTAGTTTTTTTATTAATACATTGATATAATATGAGGTTCAGTTACCAGCACGACACTAAAACAGGTGTAGTAACGGCTACTTTTTAAATGTCAGAGCCCAAACTTCTTTACTTTAACTTGAGTAAAAAAGTGTAGTCAGAACATCAACTTTTACTGGAGTCTTTTAAAACATGAGTATCTGTACTTCTACTTAAGCAAACAATGTGTATACTTTTGCCACCTCTGACTACTAGGGGCTTTACCACTTTACCTCCCCAGGTATGTCACTAATTCGTTTTTAATAATCATCCATACAGCTCAATAAAAGAGAGAGTTTATGTTTCAGGGTGTAATGTGACAAAAGGTAAAGACTCTATGGGCACTGGGTTTAATATATATACAGTATATATATATATATATACTGTATGTCCACTTGTCAAAGTAAATACAAACACTATGAAATAAATAATATTTAACAATAAATGTGAGGTGTATGTGCTGTCACACCAACATCTCTACACTTCAGCAGAATCTCCATCAGTGATTCATAACTAAGCTCTGATCAGCTTTCTGTTAATGCTGTATGACTCTACAGTACACACTCACAGAGGAGTAATGATGAATATGCAGTATCCAATCTACATGTGAGGGTGAACTCCACCCATTTAGTTTACAGTATAAACGATAGTTTTTGTGTTTAGTATCTACAGTAGATTATATTTAGAGTGTAGTCAAGAATAAAGATCAGAGAAAAGTGTTGAAAATAGTTTATAGAAGAAATCAGAGTAGAGTTTACAGTAAAGTTTACAGTAAAGTTTACAGTAAAGTTTACAGTAAAGTTTACAGTAAAGTTTACAGTAAAGTAATTTAAGATTCTACAATAGAGAATATGACACATGATTTTAAATAAAACTCAAACAAACAAACAAATTTACTTTAGTGATGTTACACAACTTTTGTTGTGTGTTGCTGTGCAGTGTGTGTGTGTGTGTGTGTGTGTGTGTGTGTGTGTGTGTGTGTGTGTGTGAGAGAGAGAGAGAGAGAGAGAGAGAGAGAGAGAGTGTGTGTGTGTGTGTGTGTAAGTGAGAGAGAGAGAGAGAGAGTGTGTGTGTGTGTGTGTGTGTGTGTGTGTGTGTGTGTGTGTGTGTGTGTGTGTGTGTGAGAGAGAGAGAGAGAGAGAGAGAGCGTGTGTGTGTGTGTGTGTGTGTGTGTGTGTGTGTGTGTGAGAGAGAGAGAGAGAGAGAGAGAGAGAGAGAGAGAGAGTGTGTGTGTGTGTGTGTAAGTGAGAGAGAGAGAGAGTGTGTGTGTGTGTGTGTGTGTGTGTGTGTGTGTGTGTGTGTGTGTGTGTGTGTGTGTGTGTGTAAGTGAGAGAGAGAGAGAGTGTGTGTGTGTGTGTGTGTGTGTGTGTGTGTGTGTGTGTGTGTGTGTGTGTGTGTGTGTGTGTAAGAATGTTTATTTATCTATTAATGACAGATAAACAGATAAAACGCACATCTCTCTCCTTTAGTCTTTATTCAGAAATTAAAATGTGCGTATGTTATTTGCATAGTGAGAATGGAATTCAAACACAGAGCTGAGAGTGTATTTGGGACGCAGCCAATCTGTAGTGTTTACTTCTTCAGCGGTGTTTCATCCTGTTGTCGTGGGGTTATATTCTATTCTATTCTATTCTATTCTATTCTATTCTATTCTATTCTATTCTATTCTATTTTATTCGTTTATTTTTTGTGTGTTAATTTAACAGCAACTCGACTGAATAGATTCATTTAAAAAAAATGCTTTTTTCACATAGAGTTAGAAAAAAACCTCAGCAGCATCAGGACATTGCTGGACGTCTAGATGTACACAAATACGGCAGGAACTTTATCACAGTCATTCCTGATGCATCATCAAGGTTCATCAAAAAGGTTCTAACAGCAAGGAGCATTGACACGTGCTGGACTTTTTTTTTTTGGTCATGTCCCCAATGACGCACTTTACAGTGAAACGACACTTTATTCTCGTCACTTCTGATTTTTTATTTAATTATTATCTCAGTAAAGAGTAAATATTAACTTTGGAAACATTACAATTGTTCCACTTTATATGAAGTACAAAAATAAACATTTAAAAAAATATATTACAATGACATGGTGTCACTTTAGAGACAAGTCCTCAGTGCACGACCCTCAAATCCAGTGTTCTCCTACAAATCAGAATTTTAACCTGCTCTAAAATTATGAAAATCAAGTTTTTAATAAAAAAAATAATAAATCTGTTTAATGGAGTAAATGTGTTTGTAACATTGCTGCCCCCTGCAGTTTGTCTGTTTGAGCTGCACCACCACCAGCAGCACTGGGTGGGAGATGTTTTATAGATCAGTGCTGCCACCTAGTGTTCATTTACTGTTATAAAATCACCAGGATAACAATCTGAACAGCTTTACTTCTGACTTTTACAAAGTGCTGACACTGGAGACTCCTTCCATGAATGCTGAAAGAAAACAAATATTTATTACCCCATACAAAACAAGACACGAGACACGTGTTTCTAAATGAAAGCTGGTGAATATCCTTTCACATAAAGTTGGAAAAAATGGGTATAATGTGTATGTTTTCTCTCAACAGCAGCATCAGGACTTTGGATGTCTTGATGTACAAGATCATGGCTGGGATGTCATCAAACACTTCTGAGACCTGCTGGACTGAACATTAAGTTCAGTGTGTAGAGGAGCAATATCTAATACTTGTGGATCCCCAGAAGATTGAACATTAAACTGGGCCATAAACAATCAGTCACAGCTCTGGATAAAGAGTCTGCAACCTCCATGTACTTCATGTCATTTACAAGCCTTCTCTTCTAAACCAAAGCTGGTAACTTTATCAGAGCTTTTATAAAGATGCTCCTGGAGTGGAAGGACTACCTTAAGAAGCTCACAAAGGAAGAGAAAGCAGCTTGGAACAGATTAATCACTGTGCTTCAGGGCTTCCATTGCCATTAAGCTGTCAACTATGTGGAGGAAAGGAAGTGAGGTTGATCATCTTGATTATTTTAAAAACAACATAAGAGCAAACCAAAGGAGCGAGATGAAAGATTCTGTCAGGACTTTGGTGGATGTCTTGAAGATAAAAAAAGCAACAAAAAAAATTCATCAAAGAACAAAATGCTGATCCTGATGGATCCTGATGGATCAGCAAGAAGGTTCTTCCAACATGGAGCACTGAGACATGCTGGACTTGTTTTGGTCATGTACATGTCAAGTTATCTTGGATTTTGCACGTCAGTTCTGCCTCTAACTTGTAACATTGATTTACTTTCGGACTTCAATAAACTCATTGCATTCATGATTGACTCATCATCATATAGATCACATGATGCTTCTTCTTCATTCAAACATTTGTCAGTTTTTCTGTTAGAAATCATTCCTCAGTGCACAAAACTACCATCCAGTGTTCTTTTTTTAACTCAGTATTTAAAGCTGCTCTGAAATTATTCATTTTTGATGTATTTGTTTACACTGTTAAACTGCACTGAAGCTGAAAATCAAGCTTTTAAAAAGAATCCGTGTTTAATGGAGTAATTGTGTTTGTAACAATGCTGCCCCCTGCTGTCCATCTGAGGTGCTGAGTTCTGTGTGAAGATTCCTTCAGGAGATCGTGGTGGAGATACTTTGTATGCTCCTCTAAAGGATGATAATAAGATTTAGACACCATTAACTGATCACCAGTAAAACTATTACTGAAAATCATCATCATCATCATCATCATCATCACCACATCACAGAAGTGTAAGAACGGAATGCAGTAAACACAATCATATGATCTACAAGCTGCACAACTACTGGACCTTAATGTTCAGTTGGTGTCCCAATACTTCTGGACATACAGTATATTTCTCCTTGACATCCACCTCATCATGTCTCTCTCTCTCTCTCTTTCTCTCTCTCTCTCTCTCTCTCTCTCTCTCTCTCTCTCTCTCTGTCTCCTCGTTCTTCAGAGCTTCACACGTGTGCTGATGCACCTGGTTTCCCATAAACCTCTGCGTACCTCAGTGTGTTTCCTGCGTTCTGTTAGAAGTTTGGTTCAGACTGAATCTGCTTCAGATCACAGTGTGGACACGATCTGGTCCTGTGGTGGACATGTTTTTCTGTCTGGAGTCTGATGTAGAAAAACTACATCACATTTTACTGCTGGTTTGTTGGAGTTCCTCAGTGACTGATGGAAGTTTGTTTGATTGGTGCTGTAATTTGGTTGAATGTGATTTTGTTGGTGATGTGATTCAGAGCATCAGTGTGATGAAGGTCAGGAGATATTAGTGAAACTTCAGGACTAAAGCTCTGGATCAGCTAAGACAAGGGAACTGGGTTCTCTGCTCATCTCTTGATATTTTAGGGCTCACTGCAGCTCCACATGAGCAGTCTGGAGCTCGATGAGGTTTCTGTGGAGGTGAAACTCCAGATGTAATGATGGGATGTAAATGAGGGGAATTAAACAAGGGGACGTGAAAAAGAGGTAAACGAAGTAAACATGGGAAAGTGAATGAGGGGAAGTGAAGAAAGAGGAAGGGAGTGAAGGAATATTAAATTAATAAGTGATCAAAGGGGTGACTGAGGCAAAGTGTACAAGGGAAATCAATGAACGGAGGAGATAAATGAATGAGGGGAAAAAAATAAGTGGAAGTGAACGAGACCAGGTTAAACACAGTAATGAAACAGTCTTTTCATATCTCCATTTAGAGTAGACGTGATTGTGCTGCCACCTGGTGTTTAAATCAGATGAAATTACAATGAATGAACAGTGAATGAAATTAACCTCATATTTATATAAAACCATGTGTGTGTGTGTGTGTGTGTGTGTGTGTGTGTGTGTGTGTTAAATCTAACACACTCTGTGCTCAGGATGAAGTGTGAAGTTCCTCTCAATTCAGTGAGTTTTAGCAGCAGAAGAAGACAATGCTGTTTATTTTCAACTCACAAAAAATAGAGTAAAAGAACAAGACAAGGATCTACAATAAGCCAAGAGAAGAGAGAGATCACACACACACACACACACACACACACACACACACACACACACACACACACACACACACACACACCATGTTCCCCCTCGCAGTCAGTAATGTACCTGCAGCAGTAATTGGTCCCAGAGCATCGTCCCTACTCCACCTGTGCCAGCGGGGGGCGCCTCTAAGCCTACACTAACTATCTTAGTCTGTGTGTGTGTTGTGTGTGTGTGTGTGTGTGTGTGTGTGTGTGTGTGTGTGTGTGTGTTAATCAGTGGAATAATCAGTTGTGAAGGAAAAAACACAAAGAATCAGTTGTGATATATAATGCTGATCAGTGATTGGTTGTTGTTCACAACAACAACCAATCACTGATCAGCATTATTCACCACAACAACCAATCACTGATCAACATTATACACAACAACCAATCACTGATCAGCATTATTCACCACAACAACCAATCACTGATCAACATTATACACAACAACCAATCACTGATCAACATTATACACAACAACCAATCACTGATCAACATTAGGGGGGGAGTGGTAGGTCCAGTGGGTAAAGCGCTGGATTACTGATCGGAAGGTCGGGGGTTCAAGCCCTGGTATTGCCAAGCTGCCACTGTTGGGCCCTTGAGCAAGGCCCTTAACCCTCTGTGCTCCAGGGGCGCCGTATCATGGCTGACCCTGCGCTCTGACCCCAGTTTCCGAGCAAGCTGGGATATGCGAAGAACACAAATTTCACTGTGCTGTAATGTATATGTGACAAATAAAGGCTATTTTATTCTATCATTATACACCACCTTCTTTCGGCTTCTCCCATTAGGGGATGCCACAGCAGATCCGTCTCTATACCCCTCTGTCCTCTACATCTGCCTTTCACACCAACTACCTGTCCATCATAGTCCATGGAGACTCCTGTCTGACCTAGTCCTTCAACCTGTCCATCATCACTGTAAATAAGAAAGGGCCTAAAGCCAATCCTTGATGCAGTCCAACCTCCACCTTGAACCAGTCCTTTCTCTAAATCCACAAACACACAATGCAACTCCTTCTGACCTCCTCTAAACTTCTCCATCAACATTCTCAAAGCAAATAATGCATCTGTGGTAGTCTTCCTCGGAATGAATCCATACTGTTGCTCACAGATGGTCACCTCTTCTCTCAGCCTGGCTTCCACTACTCTTTCCCATAACTTCATGGTGTGACTGATCAACTTTATTCCCCTGTAGTTACTGCAGGTCTGCACATCTCCCTTATTCTTAAAGATCAGTACCAGCACACTCCTTCTCCATTCCTCAGGCATCTTCTCACCTTCCAAAATCCTGTTAAACAATCTGGTTAAAAACTCCACTGCATCTCTCCCAAACATCTCCATGCTTCTACTGGTATGTCCTCTGGTCCAACTGACTTTCCACTCTTCATCTTTTTAATCTCTGCTCTCACTTCCTCAAGTCAAGTCAAGAGGCTTTATTTATCTACTATACACAGTAAAAATGAGACAACGTTCCTCCGGAACCCTGGTGCTAACAATAACATAAAGCTACAACACAACACAAGCTACATAAAGTGCATTGAGTGCAACCGAGTGCAAACAGTGCAGACAAAAAACAGTACAGACAGACAACACAAGACAAGAAACAAAACCAAGATAGCGCCTAACAGTAAACCTACTGTATACTTGGTTATACAGTACTGTAAACTGTAAAAACTTTACCCGGGAGTGAATATAAGAAACACAATGTAGTGCAAAAATACAGCAGCAGTCAAGAGGTGCAAAGACAGCATGTAAACAATGTAATAGTCAAAGGATTAGTCCTTACTAAACCTATCCATTTCCTGCTTCACCATCTCCACACCATCCAACCTTCTCTCTCTCTCTCATTTTCCTCATTCATCAGCTGCTCAAAATACTCCCTCCATCTTCTCATCACACTACTTTATTGCTCTAACTTGCAGCACATCCTTCCCAGCTCGGTTTCTCTGCCTGGCCAATCGCTACAAATCCTTTTCTCCTTCCTCAGTGTCCAACTTCTCCTACAGCTCCTCATATGCCTTTTCCTTGGCTTTCACCACATCCCTCTTTAACTGCTGCTGCATCTCCTTGTTCTCCTGCCTACTTTTCTCATCACTCTGTTGATCCCAATTCTGTTTCTCCAACCTCTTTCTCCTTCTGCTCTGCTGCACTTCCTCATTCCACCACCATGTCTCTTTGTCTTCCTTTCTATTTCCAGATGTTACACCAAGAACCTTTCTAGCTGTCTCCCTCATCACTCCTGCAGTAATTTCCCAATCATCCAGCACCTCTTCACCACCACCGAGCTCCTGTCTGACCTCTTCCCTGAACCTCACACTACAGTCTTCCTCCTTCAGTTTCCATCATCTTATTCTTCTTTCAGTCTTCACTCTCCTCCTCTTCTTCTTCACCTTCAAAACCATCCTACAGACCACCATCCGATGCTGTCTAGCTACACTGTCCCCCGCCAACAACTTACAGTCTCCAATCTCCTTCAGGTTGCATCTCCTGCATAGAACATAATCCACCTGTGTGCACCTTCCTCCACTCTTATACGTCACCCTATGATCCTCATTCTTCTTAAAATACGTGTTCACCACTGCCATTTCCATCCTTTTAGCTAAATCTACCACCATCTGCCCTTCCACATTCCTCTCCTTAAAACCACACCTACCCATCACCTCCTCATCACCTCTGTTCCCTTCACCTACATGCCCATTAAAGTCTGCCCCAATCACCAATCTTTCATTCCTACGTTTACCTTCTACCACTTTATCCAACTCACTCCAGAATCTTTCCTTCTCCTCCATCTCACAACACACTTGTGGAGCATAAACACTGATGACATTTATCATCTCCCCTTCAACTTCCAGCTTCACGTTCATCACCCTATCAGAAACTCTCTTCACCTCCACTACACTCTTACTGTACTCTTCCTTCAGAATCACCCTACACCATTTCTCTTTCCATCTACACCATGATAAAACAGTTTAAACACCTCCAATGTTCCTGGCCTTACTCCCTTTCCACTTGGTCTCCTGAACACACAACATCTCTACCTTTCTCCTCTCCATCATATCAGCTCCCTCTCTCCCTTTACCAGTCATAGTACCAACATTTAAAGTATCAACCTGAACCTCTACTCTCCTACACTTCTCCTTTCCCTGCTGTCTCTGTAGACGTCTTCCTCCTCTCCTTCTCCTCCTTCAGCCAACAGAAGCACAATTTACACCGATACCCTGTTGTTAATGATACCTGTGGAGGTTGTTGGTAACCCGGTCCTCGACCAATCCGGGATGAAATTCTGATTCGTGATACGCATATTTGATTTGGAACATGTTTTACTCTGGACGTCCTTCATAACACAAACCTCTCTGGGCTTAGGTGCGACACAAAGCGTGCACTGGCTTGTGCAACACTAATGGCTGGGTTGATCAAAATTATACACAACAGACCACTCACTTCATTATATGCAAATGAGTTGTGATGTCACTGCGTAACTTGTTTTATAATTATTCGTGTTAGCTGTTTTTTCCTACAAATAAAAAAACATTGACCTTTAGATCTCTTCCAGGTCAAAGGTCAAAGCAGATTGCAGCCATAAAAGTTTAGTAATAATATTTATTTACTGACTGATTGATTTAATTTGATTGTTTTGACTGAAATGCTGGCAGTAGTAGAATAAATATTTAAAAGTCCCCTCAGCTCCTGGACCATGTGATTTGCAGCTTCACGGCGAGTGAATAAAACAATGCGTTGAATAAAATATGAGCAGGTGATGGATATCTGGGGAAGTGTAACGTTTTCACTCCTCAGGAAAAGGCGCCGTGTCCTTCAGCGGGGACAAAACACGGCCATGCCGGCGCTCCGGGGACGCCACAGGACGAGAGAGATGTGAACTATGTTAATGAATGGTAATTAACGCCAGGGTGGGTTCGGATCAGATAAATTGGTCCCCGAGTTGCTGGAGCTGCGGTCCTGCACTAATCCCTTATTATAAAAAAAAGATAAAGGAAAACGACATCATTAGCATAGCCGGGACGAGACACACACTCGGATTGTTCTTAATTCCTGACTGCATGATTTTTACATACGGCTGTTAATTGTACATTACAAGAGACGGGAAACAAAGAAACAAACGGAGAACAGAGAGAAAAAAAGATAAAGTAACACAAACTCAAGGCTTTGACACCAGATTTTAATATAAAAGTCTTCAGGAATCTACTGAGGGTTCATGCTAAGAGAACATTTCAATTTTACACTGACTTCCTGTTTAGCACAAGGTCTCATCCACACTCCTGTGAGCTGCTTATAAAGATGTAAATCTGCTTTCCTCCTTCCACATCCTGGAACTCTGGTCTCTTCTGATCTTCTGTTCCAGAACCTCCATGTAGAACAGACTGTCCCTCTATAGAGTGGACTGGACACACTTTCCACAAACCAAATCCAACATAGTAAAGCAAACACCTCACTGGGAACCCACAGTGTGGAGGAATATGAACACTGAAACTACCACCTGGAGGCAGATTCCAGTGAAACAGGACTGGAGTGAAGAGGAGGACTCCGCACCGCACCACACCGCACTGCTCCACAGCACTCCACCCTACCATACTCTACTCCACACCACACCACTCCACTCCACCTTACCGTACTCTACTCCACACCACACCACTCCACTCCACCCTACCGTACTCTACTCCACACCACACCAATCCACTCCACCCTACCGTACTCTACTCCACACCACACCACTCCACTCCACCCTACCGTACTCTACTCCACACCACACTACTCCACTCCACCCTACCGTACTCTACTCCACACCACACCACTCCACCCTACCGTACTTTACTCTACTCCACACCACACCACTCCACTCCACCCTACCGTACTCTACTCCACACCACACCAATCCACTCCACCCTACCGTACTCTACTCCACACCACACCACTCCACTCCACCCTACCGTACTCTACTCCACACCACACTACTCCACTCCACCCTACCGTACTCTACTCCACACCACACCACTCCACCCTACCGTACTTTACTCTACTCCACACCACACCACTCCACCCTACCGTACTCTACTCCACACCACACCACTCCACCCTACCGTACTCTACTCCACACCACACCACTCCACTCTACCGTACTCTACTCCACACCGCTCCACTCCACCCTACCGTACTCTACTCCACACCGCTACACCCTACCGTACTCTACTCCACACCGCTACACCCTACGGTACTCTACTCCACACCCCACCACTCCACCCTACCGTACTCTACTCCACACCACCCTACCGTACTCTACTCCACACCACACCATTCCACTCCACCGTACTCTACTCCACACCACTCCACCCTACCGTACTCTACTCCACACCACTCCACCCTACCGTACTCTACTCCACACCACACCACTTCACCCTACCGTACTCTACTCCACACCACACCACTCCACCCTACCGTACTCTACTCCACACCACTCCACTCCACCCTACCGTACTCTACTCCACACCACACCACTCCACCCTACCGTACTCTACTCCACACCGCTCCACCCTACCGTACTCTACTCCACACCGCTCCACACCACTCCACCCTATCGTACTCTACTCCACTACACTCCACCCCACCCTACCGTACTCTACTCTACTCCACACCACTCCACCCTACTGTACTCTACTCTACTCCACACCGTTCCACCCTACCGTACTCTACTCCACACTGCTCCACACCACTCCACCCTATTGTACTCTACTCCACACCGCTCCACACCACTCCACCCTATCGTATTCTACTCCACACCACTCGACTCCACTCCACCCTATCGTACTCTACTCCACACCGCTCCACACCACTCCACCCTATCGTATTCTACTCCACTCCACCTTACCGTACTCTACTCTATTCCACTACAGCCTACTGTACTCTACTCTACTCCACACCACCGTACTCTACTCTACTCCACGCCACTCCACCCTACTGTACTCTACTCTACTCCACACCACTCCACTACACCCTACCGTACTCTACTCTACTCCACACCACTCCACTCCACCCCACTGTACTCTACTCCACTCCACTCCACCCTACCGTACTCTACTCTACTTCACCCTACTGTACTCTACTCTACTCCACACCACTACACCCTACCGTACTCTACTCCACTCCACCCTACCGTACTCTACTCCACTCCACCCTACCGTACTCTACTCCACACCACCCTACTGTACTCTACTCTACTCCACACCACTCCACTCCACCCTACCGTACTCTACTCCACTCCACCCTACCATACTCTACTCCACACCGCTCCACCCTACCGTACTCTACTCCACTCCACTCCACCCTACCGTACTCTACTCCACACCACACCACACCACTCCACCGTACTCTACTCCACACCACACCACTCCACCCTACCGTACTCTACTCCACACCACCCTACCGTACTCTACTCCACACCACACCACTCCACCCTACCGTACTCTACTCTACTCCACACCACACCACACCACTCCACCCTACCGTACTCTACTCCACACCACTCCACCCTACCGTACTCTACTCCACACCACACCACTCCACCCTACCGTACTCTACTCTACTCCACACCACACCACACCACACCACCCTACCGTACTCTACTCCACACCACACCACTCCACCCTACCGTACTCTACTCTACTCCACACCACACCACTCCACCCTACCGTACTCTACTCCACACCACTCCACCCTACCGTACTCTACTCTACTCCACACCACACCACTCCACCCTACCGTACTCTACTCCACACCACTCCACCCTACCATACTCTACTCCACACCACTCCACCCTACCGTACTCTACTCCACACCACACCACTCCACCCTACCATACTCTACTCCACACCGCTCCACTCCACTTCACCCTACCGTACTCTACTCCACACCGCTCCACCCTACCGTACTTTCCTCCACACCGCTCCACCCTATCGTACTCTACTCCACACCACTCCACCCTACCGTACTCTACTCTACTCCACACCACTCCACCCCACTGTACTCTACTCTACTCCACACCACTCCACCCTACCGTACTCTACTCCACCCTACCGTACTCTACTCCACACCGCTCCACTCCACCCTACCGTACTCTACTCCACACCGTTCCACCCTACCGTACTCTACTCCACACCACTCCACCCTATCGTACTCTACTCCACACCGCTCCACACCACTTCACCCTATCGTATTCTACTCCACACCACTCAACTTCACTCCACTCCACCCTACTGTACTCTACTCTACTCCACCCTACCGTACTCTACTCCACGCCAATCCACTCCACTACACCCTACCGTACTCTACTCTACTCCACACCGCTCCACACCACTTCACCCTATCGTATTCTATTCCACACCACTCAACTTCACTCCACTCCACCCTACTGTACTCTACTCTACTCCACCCTACTGTACTCTACTCCACTCCACTCCACTCCACCCTATGGTACTCTACTTCACCCTACTGTACTCTACTCTACTCCACACCACTCCACTACACCCTACCGTACTCTACTCCACTCCACCCTACCGTACTCTACTCTACTCCACACCACGCTACTGTACTCTACTCTACTCCACACCACTCCACCCTACCGTACTCTACTCCACACCACCCTACTGTACTCTACTGTACTCTACTCCACACCACCCTACCGTACTCTACTTTACCCTACTGTACTCTACTCTACTCCACACCACTACACCCTACCGT
>NC_139577.1:34953083-34958083 GCF_946808225.1 Silurus aristotelis | reverse complement strand
CTGCTTGTAGGAGATTTTAATATTCATGTAGATGATGAAAACGATGCCCTAGGATTATCATTTGTCGATTTACTAAACTCTTCTGGAGTTAAACAAAACGTCACCAGACCAACCCACCGTTTTAACCACACACTAGACTTAATAATATCCCACGGAGCAGACGTCACTGATATAAATATTTTACCTCAGAATGATGACATCACAGACCATTATCTCCTACTGTACACACTACCGGTAGAGCAGATTAACCGTGTTTCACCACGGTATCGACTTGGTAGGACTATTATTCCAACCACTAAGGACAGATTCATAAATAACCTGCCTGATTTATCTCAGTTTCACATTAAACCCATAAATGCTGATCATCTTGATGAGATGGCGAACAACATAGACCTTATCCTCACTAGCACTTTAGACACTGTTGCCCCCATCCGGTTAAAAAAGGTTCGAGAACAAGCAACTGCACCTTGGTATAATAGTCATACGCATGCCCTAAAGAGAACAACACGTAATCTGGAGAGAAAATGGAGGAAAACTAAATTGGAGGTATTTAGAATTGCGTATAAAGACAGTATGCTTAGCTACAGACAGGCGCTAAAAGCTGCTAGAGCTAAACACCTGAGCAAACTCATAGAAAATAACAAAAACAATCCCAGGTTCCTTTTCAGTACAGTCGCTAAATTAACAACAAATCAGGGATCTGAAAAATGTGTTCCATCACAGTTTAGTAGTGAAGACTTTATGAATTTCTTCACTGAAAAAATAGATAACATTCGAAAAACAATTGTGGCAGTTCAACCTCTGACAGCATCTCCTGACACAATCGTACTTACAACCCCACAACTACACTGTTTTACATGTATAGGACAGGAAGAGCTGTATGATGCTATTATGAAAGCTAAATCAACAACATGTCAGTTAGATCCAATTCCCACTAAACTACTGAAGGAAGTGTTATATACAGCTGGTGAGCCTCTTTTAAATATTATTAACTCCTCACTATCGTTAGGTCATGTCCCTAAATCCCTCAAGTTAGCAGTTATTAAGCCCCTCAAAAAAAAAACTAATCTGGATCCAAACACGCTATCGAATTACAGACCAATTTCAAATCTCCCATTTATGTCTAAGATTTTAGAAAAAATTGTCGCTGCCCAGTTATGTAACCACTTGCAGGAGAACAATATCTTTGAAGAGTTTCAGTCAGGTTTTAGGCCCCATCATAGCACAGAAACTGCTCTAGTTAAAATCACTAACGACCTGTTTTTAGCTTCAGACCAAGGCTACATCTCCCTATTAGTTTTACTAGATCTTAGTGCTGCGTTCGACACTATAGATCATGATCTTCTCCTCGATCGCTTACAGAATTACATCGGTATTCAGGGACAGGCATTAAGCTGGTTTAAATCCTACCTGTCCAATCGTTACCATTTCGTAGATTTAAATGGAGAGCTATCCAGGATAATGCTAGTAAATTATGGCGTGCCACAAGGGTCAGTTCTGGGACCCCTGCTTTTTACAATATACATGCTTCCATTAGGAAATATTATTAGAAGGCATGGAATTAGCTTCCATTGTTATGCTGATGATACCCAGCTATATATTTCATCCAAACCAGGCGATACAGCTCAATTAGCTCGCATAACTGAGTGTGTTGAAGAAATAAGAGATTGGATGACCCATAACTTTCTGCTATTAAATCCTGATAAAACGGAGATTTTGCTCATCGGCCCAAAAAATAGTACACAGAAGCTCCAGCATCTCAGCCTGCATTTAGACGGTTGTTCTGTAACTACTAGTTCAACGGTAAAAGACCTGGGAGTTATTTTAGACAGCAACTTATCTTTTAAAAATCACATCAATCAAGTTACAAAAACAGCCTTCTTTCACCTTAGAAATATTTCTAAGCTAAGAAATATGTTATCTATATCTGATGCAGAGAAGCTCGTCCATGCGTTTATGACCTCTAGAATAGACTACTGTAATGCATTACTAGGTGGATGTCCTGCATCATTAATAAACAAGCTTCAGTTAGTTCAGAATGCCGCAGCAAGAGTTCTTACTAGGTCAAGAAAATACGATCATATAACCCCAATCTTATCGTCCCTACATTGGCTTCCTATTAAGTTTCGAATAGACTACAAACTACTGCTACTCACTTATAAAGCACTAAATGGTTTGGCTCCCATGTATCTATCCAGTCTCTTAACACGCTACAATCCGTCACGCTCCCTGAGATCTCAAAACTCTGGGCTTCTAGTAGTTCCTAGAATAGCAAAGTCCACTAAAGGCGGTAGAGCATTTTCACATTTAGCTCCTAAACTCTGGAATAGTCTTCCTGACAGTGTTCGGGGTTCAGATACACTCTCCCAGTTTAAGTGTAGATTAAAAACATATCTTTTTAGCAAAGCCTACACATAACACACATCACGCACATCACATCACAACCTTGTGCTCCAGAACATCTGATCACATGCACATTATCAACTTGTGCTGTTAATATCATGAACAGCAGCTACGCTAATTCCTCTCCACTGCTTCTCTTTCTCTCCCCATCCCGAGGCTTCCTGAGGTTTGGCCAGCTCCAGTCACGTCCCACCTCGTGAAGATTATGGACCTATGGATGATCATGGAGAAGTAGATGCCGAGTGTTTAAAGGCCCTGGCATGGAGAAGCTGATGCTGGATCTATGATGATCACAAATTGTTCTGTATTGTTGAAAGATTTATGACCAAACTTTTGATGTCACCCATATGAGGATGGGTTCCCCTTTGAGTCTGGTTCCTCTCAAGGTTTCTTCCTCATATCATCTAAGGGAGTTTTTCCTTGCCACTGTCGCCACGGCTGCTCATCAGGGACAAACGCACACCATTCACCTTCACTGTTGTTTTCTGTAAAGCTGCTTTGAGACAATGTCTGTTGTGAAAAGCGCTATACAAATAAACTTGACTTGACTTGACTTGACACACACACACACACACACACACACACCCTCATGCCCTCTCTCTTACCTGGCTCTGATCCACACATTGCCCTGGAGCAGTGCCACTGATCCGCTATCGACCGCCAGGTCCGAGGGGACGCTGGGACACGACTCACAACAATGTACAGGTGCTTTACAGGCCAATTAAATGACAGCAGTATTTCTGAGCCTGAGGCAGGACTGGAGGTTTACACACACACACACACACAACTGCAGAACAGATCGATCACACTGACTTTATTCAGAGCTTTAAGAGGAGGACTCAAGAGCCCAATTTGTGTGAGCGACAAATGGATTCCATTGGGAGATTTGCCGTTTAGTGTGAGAAAAGCTGCTGTGTGTGTGTGTGTGTATTTTTGTTCTCCTTTACCACATTAAAGTGAGCACCTGAAGTAATTCCAGCTGCTTTTGACTCTACCAAATTATATCTATTAAATCTCTTTCCATTAGAAAGTACAGATCATAGCTCCGCCCACTCACTTTCTATTGGTTCACTGGTTTTAAGTTTTTGTTTTTGTGACTGAAGTTCAATCTGATGCAAAAGTTAGTGATGCACAGTGAGGATGAAAAAGAAATGGTCCTCATTGGAACAAATCCGAACACGATGTGAACATTTTAATGTTCACCTGGTAAACACAAACTTCACCAGGTGTACATTTATAGTAAGAAAAAAAAAAAAAAAGCATAGCGACCTACAAGTCAAGCAGCTTTTTATTGCCATTTCAACCATATACACAGTGAAATGAGACAACGTTCCTCCAGAACCCTGGTGCTCCATAAACAACATAAAGCTACATAACAGAATACACAGAGTTAAGGACTAGTAAAAATGTAAACAAAAGGGTTTGTAGTAATGTAGTAATGAAGTGATGTTCATGTGAGTGGTGCTGAAGACATGGATGTGTGAAGTGAGTACGAGTGTGTGTTTAAGTCCAGGGTTTACAGATCATTCACACAGTTGAGTGTGTGTGTGTGTGTGTGTGTGTGTGTGTGTGAGTTCAGTTCAGTTGAGAAGTCTGATGGCTTGAGGGAAAAAATTGTTGGACAGTCTGGATGTGAGGCCCGAATGCTTCAGAACCTCTTTCCTGATGGCAGGAGTATAAAGAGTGTGTGTAGAGTGTGTGTGAGGGGTGTGTGTGAGGGGTGTGTTTGGTCATCCACAATTCTGTTGGCTTTGCGGATGCAGTGTGTGGTGTAACATCTACACATCTATGCAACACGTAACCATGGCACCCGCACACCCGAGTGAACCCAATAAACACATTGTATGTGGAACGCACTTCCTGTTTTAGGCGCAACAATCACTACTTCCTCCTGGAACATTTTACCATTATGGCGGTGATAAATATGACATGGAACACACACACACACACACACACACACACACACACACACACACACACACAGATATTTAGGGCATTGTTAAGAGGAGGAGGAAGAATTTACACACATTCCTTCATCACCACTTCCTCTGATCCCAGGAGATCTAGAATATAAAACACTTCCTGATCTTTTCATCTTCATTCTGTTTAAACTCAAAAAGTGATCAAACAGAAGAACGTAAAAAAATAAACAACACCAGCACCATCAGTGTGTATTCAAGGCCTGCATGTGATTAGGAGTTAATGAACGTGTCACATGTGCAGGTAAGACACCCCCCCCCCCCCCATAAAACACCCCACAGACACCCCCACCTACCCCCCCGGGGTGTAATTACTGGTCCAGTGAGCTGTCCTGAGACTCAGGTATGAAAGGGAAGAGTTCACTCGGGACTGCGATCCGTTTCATTAAACACTGGTTATTTTGTTTGATATTAATTCAGTGTTTTTTTCTCGCACTCAGGTATGAGCTCCTGCGTCTGACCTACATACATCACTTCCTGTTTCCTCAAGGTCAAACTTCTGTCCAGAGGTCAAACCACTCTATCGGGACAGAGAGGAACGTGAGCGCGGGTAGTAAACTGGTAGTTGAACGCTGGAACTTTCAGTGAAAATCCATACCAATATTTTTTCCAGCCCAC
>NC_139577.1:34935583-34948083 GCF_946808225.1 Silurus aristotelis | reverse complement strand
ACTCACTACATCATCTACTGCTTCATCTACTGCTTTACTCACTACATCATCTACTGCTTCACTCACTACATCATCTACTGCTTCATCTACTGCTTTACTCACTACATCATCTACTGCTTCATCTACTGCTTTACTCACTACATCATCTACTGCTTCATCTACTGCTTTACTCACTACATCATCTACTGCTTCACTCACTACATCATCTACTGCTTCACTCACTACATCATCTACTGCTTCATCTACTGCTTTACTCACTACATCATCTACTGCTTCATCTACTGCTTTACTCACTACATCATCTACTGCTTCATCTACTGCTTTACTCACTACATCATCTACTACATCATCTACTGCTTTACTCACTACATCATCTACTGCTTCATCTACTGCTTTACTCACTACATCATCTACTGCTTCACTCACTACATCATCTACTGCTTCATCTACTGCTTTACTCACTACATCATCTACTGCTTCATCTACTGCTTTACTCACTACATCATCTACTGCTTCACTCACTACATCATCTACTGCTTCACTCACTACATCATCTACTGCTTCATCTACTGCTTTACTCACTACATCATCTACTGCTTCATCTACTGCTTTACTCACTACATCATCTACTGCTTTACTCACTACATCATCTACTGCTTCATCTACTGCTTTACTCACTACATCATCTACTGCTTCACTCACTACATCATCTACTGCTTCACTCACTACATCATCTACTGCTTCATCTACTGCTTTACTCACTACATCATCTACTGCTTCATCTACTGCTTTACTCACTACATCATCTACTGCTTCACTCACTACATCATCTACTGCTTCACTCACTACATCATCTACTGCTTCATCTACTGCTTTACTCACTACATCATCTACTGCTTCATCTACTGCTTTACTCACTACATCATCTACTGCTTCATCTACTGCTTTACTCACTACATCATCTACTGCTTCATCTACTGCTTTACTCACTACATCATCTACTGCTTCACTCACTACATCATCTACTGCTTCACTCACTACATCATCTACTGCTTCATCTACTGCTTTACTCACTACATCATCTACTGCTTCATCTACTGCTTTACTCACTACATCATCTACTGCTTCACTCACTACATCATCTACTGCTTCACTCACTACATCATCTACTGCTTCATCTACTGCTTTACTCACTACATCATCTACTGCTTCATCTACTGCTTTACTCACTACATCATCTACTGCTTCATCTACTGCTTTACTCACTACATCATCTACTGCTTCACTCACTACATCATCTACTGCTTCATCTACTGCTTTACTCACTACATCATCTACTGCTTTACTCACTACATCATCTACTGCTTTACTCACTACATCATCTACTGCTTCACTCACTACATCATCTACTGCTTTACTCACTACATCATCTACTGCTTTACTCACTACATCATCTACTGCTTCATCTACTGCTTTACTCACTACATCATCTACTGCTTCATCTACTGCTTTACTCACTACATCATCTACTGCTTTACTCACTACATCATCTACTGCTTTACTCACTACATCATCTACTGCTTCACTCACTACATCAGCTACTGCTTCATCTACTGCTTTACTCACTACATCATCTACTGCTTCATCTACTGCTTTACTCACTACATCATCTACTGCTTCATCTACTGCTTTACTCACTACATCATCTACTGCTTCATCTACTGCTTTACTCACTACATCATCTACTGCTTCATCTACTGCTTCACTCACTACATCATCTACTGCTTCATCTACTGCTTTACTCACTACATCATCTACTGCTTCACTCACTACATCATCTACTGCTTCACTCACTACATCATCTACTGCTTCATCTACTGCTTTACTCACTACATCATCTACTGCTTCATCTACTGCTTTACTCACTACATCATCTACTGCTTCATCTACTGCTTTACTCACTACATCATCTACTGCTTTACTCACTACATCATCTACTGCTTTACTCACTACATCATCTACTGCTTCACTCACTACATCATCTACTGCTTCATCTACTGCTTTACTCACTACATCATCTACTGCTTCACTCACTACATCATCTACTGCTTCACTCACTACATCATCTACTGCTTCACTCACTACATCATCTACTGCTTCATCTACTGCTTTACTCACTACATCATCTACTGCTTCATCTACTGCTTTACTCACTACATCATCTACTGCTTCATCTACTGCTTTACTCACTACATCATCTACTGCTTCATCTACTGCTTTACTCACTACATCATCTACTGCTTCACTCACTACATAATCTACTGCTTTACTCACTACATCATCTACTGCTTCACTCACTACATAATCTACTGCTTTATTTACTACATCATCTACTGCTTTACTCACTACATCATCTACTGCTTCACTCACTACATAATCTACTGCTTTACTCACTACATCATCTACTGCTTCACTCACTACATCATCTACTGCTTCATCTACTGCTTTACTCACTACATCATCTACTGCTTCATCTACTGCTTTACTCACTACATCATCTACTGCTTTACTCACTACATCATCTACTGCTTCATCTACTGCTTTACTCACTACATCATCTACTGCTTCATCTACTGCTTTACTCACTACATCATCTACTGCTTCACTCACTACATCATCTACTGCTTTACTCACTACATCATCTACTGCTTTACTCACTACATCATCTACTGCTTCACTCACTACATCATCTACTGCTTCATCTACTGCTTTACTCACTACATCATCTACTGCTTTACTCACTACATCATCTACTGCTTCATCTACTGCTTTACTCACTACATCATCTACTGCTTCACTCACTACATCATCTACTGCTTCATCTACTGCTTTACTCACTACATCATCTACTGCTTCACTCACTACATCTGCTTCACTCACTACATCTGCTTCACTCACTACATCAGCTTTACTGCTTTACTCACTACATCATCTACTGCTTCATCTACTGCTTGACTCACTACATCATCTACTGCTTCATCTACTGCTTTACTCACTACATCATCTACTGCTTTACTCACTACATCATCTACTGCTTCATCTACTGCTTTACTCACTACATCATCTACTGCTTCATCTACTGCTTCACTCACTACATCATCTACTGCTTCATCTACTGCTTCACTCACTACATCATCTACTGCTTTACTCACTACATCATCTACTGCTTCACTCACTACATCATCTACTGCTTCATCTACTGCTTCACTCACTACATCATCTACTGCTTTACTCACTACATCATCTACTGCTTCATCTACTGCTTCACTCACTACATCATCTACTGCTTCATCTACTGCTTTACTCACTACATCATCTACTGCTTTACTCACTACATCATCTACTGCTTCATCTACTGCTTTACTCACTACATCATCTACTGCTTTACTCACTACATCATCTACTGCTTCACTCACTACATCATCTACTGCTTCATCTACTGCTTCACTCACTACATCATCTACTGCTTTACTCACTACATCATCTACTGCTTCACTCACTACATCATCTACTGCTTCATCTACTGCTTTACTCACTACATCATCTACTGCTTTACTCACTACATCATCTACTGCTTTACTCACTACATCATCTACTGCTTCATCTACTGCTTCACTCACTACATCATCTACTGCTTCATCTACTGCTTTACTCACTACATCATCTACTGCTTCATCTACTGCTTTACTCACTACATCATCTACTGCTTCATCTACTGCTTTACTCACTACATCATCTACTGCTTTACTCACTACATCATCTACTGCCTCATCTACTGCTTTACTCACTACATCATCTACTGCTTCACTCACTACATCATCTGCTGCTTCACTCACTACATCATCTACTGCTTTACTCACTACATCATCTACTGCTTCACTCACTACATCATCTACTGCTTTACTCTCTACATCATCTACTGCTTCATCTACTGCTTTACTCACTACATCATCTACTGCTTTACTCACTACATCATCTACTGCTTCATCTACTGCTTCACTCACTACATCATCTACTGCTTCATCTACTGCTTTACTCACTACATCATCTACTGCTTCACTCACTACATCATCTACTGCTTTACTCTCTACATCATCTACTGCTTCATCTACTGCTTTACTCACTACATCATCTACTGCTTTACTCACTACATCATCTACTGCTTCATCTACTGCTTCACTCACTACATCATCTACTGCTTCATCTACTGCTTTACTCACTACATCATCTACTGCTTTACTCACTACATCATCTACTGCTTCATCTACTGCTTCACTCACTACATCATCTACTGCTTCACTCACTACATCATCTACTGCTTCATCTACTGCTTCACTCACTACATCATCTACTGCTTCACTCACTACATCATCTACTGCTTCATCTACTGCTTTACTCACTACATCATCTACTGCTTTACTCACTACATAATCTACTGCTTCATCTACTGCTTCACTCACTACATCATCTACTGCTTCACTCACTACATCATCTACTGCTTCATCTACTGCTTTACTCACTACATCATCTACTGCTTTACTCACTACATCATCTACTGCTTCATCTACTGCTTCACTCACTACATCATTTACTGCTTCACTCACTACATCATCTACTGCTTCATCTACTGCTTTACTCACTACATCATCTACTGCTTCACTCACTACATCATCTACTGCTTTACTCACTACATCATCTACTGCTTTACTCACTACATCATCTACTGCTTTACTCACTACATCATCTACTGCTTCATCTACTGCTTTACTCACTACATCATCTACTGCTTTACTCACTACATCATCTACTGCTTTACTCACTACATCATCTACTGCTTCACTCACTACATCATCTACTGCTTCATCTACTGCTTCACTCACTACATCATCTACTGCTTCATCTACTGCTTGACTCACTACATCATCTACTGCTTCATCTACTGCTTTACTCACTACATCATCTACTGCTTCATCTACTGCTTTACTCACTACATCATCTACTGCTTTACTCACTACATCATCTACTGCTTTACTCACTACATCATCTACTGCTTCACTCACTACATCATCTACTGCTTCACTTACTACATCATCTACTGCTTTACTCACTACATCATCTACTGCTTCATCTACTGCTTCACTCACTACATCATCTACTGCTTCATCTACTGCTTCACTCACTACATCATCTACTGCTTCATCTACTGCTTTACTCACTACATCATCTACTGCTTCATCTACTGCTTCACTCACTACATCATCTACTGCTTCATCTACTGCTTTACTCACTACATCATCTACTGCTTTACTCACTACATCATCTACTGCTTCATCTACTGCTTCACTCACTACATCATTTACTGCTTCACTCACTACATCATCTACTGCTTCATCTACTGCTTTACTCACTACATCATCTACTGCTTCACTCACTACATCATCTACTGCTTTACTCACTACATCATCTACTGCTTTACTCACTACATCATCTACTGCTTCATCTACTGCTTCACTCACTACATCATCTACTGCTTCATCTACTGCTTTACTCACTACATCATCTACTGCTTCACTCACTACATCATCTACTGCTTTACTCACTACATCATCTACTGCTT
Organism: Silurus aristotelis; assembly: GCF_946808225.1. Lineage (NCBI taxonomy): Eukaryota > Metazoa > Chordata > Actinopteri > Siluriformes > Siluridae > Silurus > Silurus aristotelis. The sequence continues at coordinate 34,942,406 of NC_139577.1, read as the reverse complement.
TACTCACTACATCATCTACTGCTTTACTCACTACATCATCTACTGCTTCATCTACTGCTTTACTCACTACATCATCTACTGCTTTACTCACTACATCATCTACTGCTTTACTCACTACATCATCTACTGCTTCATCTACTGCTTCACTCACTACATCATCTACTGCTTCATCTACTGCTTCACTCACTACATCATCTACTGCTTCATCTACTGCTTGACTCACTACATCATCTACTGCTTCATCTACTGCTTCACTCACTACATCATCTACTACATCATCTACTGCTTTACTCACTACATCATCTACTGCTTTACTCACTACATCATCTACTGCTTCACTCACTACATCATCTACTGCTTCATCTACTGCTTCACTCACTACATCATCTACTGCTTTACTCACTACATCATCTACTGCTTTACTCACTACATCATCTACTGCTTTACTCACTACATCATCTACTGCTTTACTCACTACATCATCTACTGCTTCATCTACTGCTTTACTCACTACATCATCTACTGCTTCACTCACTACATCATCTACTGCTTCACTCACTACATCATCTACTGCTTCACTCACTACATCATCTACTGCTTTACTCACTACATCATCTACTGCTTTACTCACTACATCATCTACTGCTTTACTCACATCATCTACTGCCTCATCTACTGCTTTACTCACTACATCATCTACTGCTTCACTCACTACATCATCTACTGCTTCACTCACTACATCATCCACTGCTTCACTCACTACATCATCTACTGCTTCATCTACTGCTTTACTCACTACATCATCCACTACATCATCTACTGCTTCACTCACCACATCATCTACTGTTTCATCTACTGCTTCACTCACTACATCATCTACTGCTTCATCTACTGCTTCACTCACTACATTATCCACTGCTTTACTCACAAATTCATCTACTGCTGCATCCACTGCTTTACTCACTACTTTATCCACTGCTTCATCTACTGCCTGACATACTGCTTTATCTACTGCTTCACAGGCTACTTCATCTACTGCTTTACTTACAGCTTCACACACTGCTTTATATACTGTTTCATCCACTGCTTTACTTATTGCTTTACTCACTGCTTCACACACTGCTTTATCTACTGCTGTTCTCACTGCTTTATCCACTGCTTTATCCACTGCTTTATCTACTGCTTTATTTACCGCTTCACCTACAGCTTCATCTACAGCTTCACTCACTGCTTTATCTACTACTTTATCTCCTGCTTCACTTACTGCTTCCTCTACTGCTTTACTCACTACTTCATCTACTGCTTCATCTACTGCTTTATCTACTGCTTCACTAGAAGTCTAACCTTACTGACTCTTTATTTGACTCACTAACTGGCCTACATTCATTTCTATAATAATAATAATAATAATAATAACAACACTAAGGGCACCTGGGCTGTATCCAGGATGCTCGCCAGGTCGTGAGCACTGACATTGAGGATAGATGCAGCAATGGACTGAGCTTTCACAATGGAGCTTTTGGACACTCCTCTTTCTGATCCCTCCTTCTTTTTCCTCTCTCTCCTTCTCTTCCTCAGCTCAGCTCTGGTCTCCTTCACCTCTTTGTCCAAGTCCATGGTCAGAGCCTGGGACAGGAAAGACAGACAGGAGAGAGAGGGGAGAGAGAGAGAGAGAGAGAGAGAGAGAGAGAGAGAGAGAGAGAGAGAGAGAGAGAGAGAGAGAGAGAGAGAGAGAGAGAGAGAGAGAGAGAGAGAGAGAGAGAGAGAGAGAAGATTATACATAAAGACAGGGGAGAGGAAGACAAGCAAGAGAGGGAAATACATGATAGAGGCCAGACAGAAAAAGATGGTAGAGAGACATAGGAAAGCAGGAGAAAGAGAGGGAATAAATGGAGAGATGGCAGAAAGTTAAAAAAAGATAGTATAGTAAAATAGTGAGGTGCAGATAAAGAGAAAGATGTGTATATGTATAGACAGATAGACAGATAGGCACACAGACAGACAGGTGTAGTGATAGTAATGTACAAACAGATAAATGGATTAAAAATGGGTAAACAGGTGTACAGACAGACAGGTGTACAGACAGATGGGTAGACAGGTGTATAGACAGACAGATGTACAGAGAAATGGGTAGGCAGGTGTACAGACAGACGGGTAGGCAGGTGTACAGACAGACAGGTAGACAGGTGTACAGACAGACAGGTAGATAGGTGTACAGACAGACAGGTGTACAGAGAAATGGGTAGGCAGTTGTACAGACAGACGGGTAGGCAGGTGTACAGACAGACAGGTAGACAGGTGTATAGACAGACAGGTAGACAGGTGTACAGACAGACAGGTGTACAGAGAAATGGGTAGACAGGTGTACAGACAGACAGGTAGACAGGTGTACAGACAGACAGGTAGATAGGTGCACAGACAGACAGGTGTACAGAGAAATGGGTAGGCAGGTGTACAGACAGACGGGTAGGCAGGTGTACAGACAGACAGGTAGACAGGTGTATAGACAGACAGGTAGACAGGTGTACAGACAGACAGGTGTACAGAGAAATGGGTAGACAGGTGTACAGACAGACAGGTGTACAGACAGACAGGTAGACAGGTGTACAGACAGACAGATGTAGACAGGTGTACAGAGAAATGGGTCGACAGGTGTACAGACCGACAGATGTACAGACAGATGGGTAGACAGGTGTACAGACAGACAGATGTACAGACAGATGGGTAGACAGATGTACAGACAGATGGGTAGACAGATGTACAGACAGATGGGTGGACAGGTGTACAGACAGACAGATGAGTAGACAGGTGTACAGACAGACAGATGAGTAGACAGGTGTACAGACAGACAGGTGTACAGAGAAATGGGTAGACAGGTGTACAGACAGACAGATGGGTAGACAGGTGTACAGACAGATGGGTAGACAGGTGTACAGACAGACAGATGTATAGACAGATGGGTAGACAGGTGAACAGACAGACAGATGTACAGACAAACAGGTGTACAGACAGGATTTCTGTAACCTGGCAACCCAGCACTATTCAATAAAAAATCCAAACCTGATGCAACCTTTTTTTTTTGTTTTCTACCCTACGCTCCTGTTGGAAAGACTTACAGCTAAATTTATAAATGGTAATAAAAATAATAATAATAAAGAAAGGCAGCTAAATACTGAGTATGTGTGTGTGTAAATTTGTTACACTTGTTAATGAAGCATTATTTTTTTTATTCGGATGATGCATTATATTTGGTTACACCGCTAATCTGAAGAGGAGGTGCTCTTCTCTGGTCTGTGTGTGTGTGTGTGTGTGTGTGTGTGATGATTAGAGCTTTAACGCTGCCACTATACGTGAGAAAGTCAATAACACGAACTCCCTCCTGCTTCATTCTGCACTTATTGATCACTGCAATAATCTGCCGTATCATTCCCCCCTAAAGCCTTCTGAAAACCTGACCTTGGAGAAGTGTGTGTGTGTGTGTGTGTGTGTGTGTGTTTGTGTATACACACTATTAGTTCTCAGCAGTGGGATCGGCTGCTAAAGATGTTTTTGAATGCTGTAAACGCTCATTAACAGTCAGAAGTGGGTAATAAAGTGTGTATTATAAAGTTGAACATGTACATACACACACACACACACACACACACACACACACACACACACACACACACACACACACACACACACACACAGCATGACAGTAATGAGGCGAGTGTGTAAAGCCCATCAGCATGTCTGTGTTTTAGATGTAATTGACTGAATGAAGGTGATTTTCTCTGGATGAACTGATGACTGGTTTAATCAGTGTGCTGCTAATTACAGCTGAAATTAATCCACTTTAATTATAAACAATAATAAACAATATGTTTCATGTTCTCACACACACACACACACACACACACACACACACACACACACACACACACACACACACAGAGGCATATTACAGAAACAGTAGGTTTGATCTGATTTGGTGGTGGTGGGGTATACTGTACACATGCATCACAATGCAGTTTTATGCAAACGAGTCTGATTATTCATTCATTCATTCATTCATTTTCTCCCGCTTATCCGTAATTCGGGTCGCAGGGGCAGCAGTCTAAGCAGACTCCCGCCTTCGACTGCTGCCCAATCCTCACAGCACCGTCTCTTACGGTCCCTCCTGCAGGTGGTGAGCCCACGGCAAGGCGGCCCCACGTCGCTCCGACGTCACGGACCTTGATATTTTCCTCGTAAGGGACCCCCGGAGCATAGAGGGTTAAGGGCCTTGCTCAAGGGCCCAAGAGTGGCAGCCTGGCGATACCGGGGCTCGAACCCCAGACCTTCCGATCGGCAACCCAGCGCCTTAACCGCTGGAGCCACTACTCCCCCCGAGTCTAATTAAATCTGCATAAACCAGTTGACTTCATTCATGATATTCATTTCTAATGTGAGATTTCTGTTTCTGAATATAGACCACACACACACACGGACTGATGTAGAGACAGACAGGTGTACAGACTGATGCAGAGACAGACAGACAGGTGTACAGACTGATGCAGAGACAGACAGGTGTACAGACTGATGCAGAGACAGACAGACAGGTGTACAGACTGATACAGAGACAGACAGACAGGTGTACAAACTGATACAGAGACAGACAGACAGACAGACAGACAGACAGACAGGTGTATAGACTGATGCAGAGACAGACAGACAGGTGTACAAACTGATACAGAGACAGACAGACAGGTGTACAAACTGATACAGAGACAGACAGACAGACAGACAGACAGGTGTATAGACTGATGCAGAGACAGACAGACAGGTGTACAAACTGATACAGAGACAGACAGACAGGTGTACAAACTGATACAGAGACAGACAGACAGACAGACAGGTGTACAAACTGATACAGAGACAGACAGACAGGTGTACAAACTGATACAGAGACAGACAGACAGACAGACAGACAGGTGTATAGACTGATGCAGAGACAGACAGACGGGTGTACAGACTGATGCAGAGAAAGACAGACAGGTGTACCGACTGATACAAAGACAGACAGACAGGTGTACAGACTGATAGAGACAGACAGACAGGTGTACAAACTGATACACAGACAGACAGACAGACAGACAGGTGTACAGACTGATACAGAGACAGACAGACAGACAGGTGAACAAACTGATACAGAGACAGACAGACAGGTGTACAAACTGATACAGAGACAGACAGACAGGCAGGCAGGCAGGCAGACAGACAGACAGACAGACAGGTGTACAGACTGATGCAAAGACAGACAGACAGGTGTACAAACTGATACACAGACAGACAGGTGTACAAACTGATAGAGACAGACAGACAGACAGGTGAACAAACTGATACAGAGACACAGACAGGTGTACAAACTGATACAGAGACAGACAGACAGGCAGGCAGACAGACAGACAGACAGACAGGTGTACAGACTGATGCAAAGACAGACAGACAGGTGTACAGACTGATGCAAAGACAGACAGACAGGTGTAAAGACTGATGCAGAGAGACAGACAGGTGTACAGACTGATGCAGAGACAGACAGACAGGTGTACAGACTGATACAGAGACAGACAGACAGACAGGTGTACAGACTGATACAGAGACAGACAGACAGACAGGTGTACAAACTGATACAGAGACAGACAGACAGGTGTACAAACTGATACAGAGACAGACAGACAGGTGTACAGACTGATATAGAGACAGACAGACAGACAGACAGGTGTACAAACTGATACAGAGACAGACAGACAGACAGACAGACAGGTGTACAGACTGATACAGAGACAGACAGACAGCTGTACAAACTGATACAGAGACAGACAGACAGACAGACAGACAGATACAGAGACAGACAGACAGGTGTAAAGACTGATGCAGAGACAGACAGACAGGTGTACAGACTGATGCAGAGAAAGACAGACAGGTGTACAGACTGATACAGAGACAGACAGACAGGTGTACAGACTGATACACAGACAGACAGACAGACAGACAGACAGACAGACAGACAGACAGGTGTACAAACTGATACAGAGACAGACAGACAGACAGGTGTACAGACTGATACAGAGAAAGACAGACAGGTGTACAGACTGATACAGAGACAGACAGACAGGTGTACAGACTGATACAGAGACAGACAGACAGACAGACAGACAGGTGTACAGACTGATACAGAGACAGACAGACAGGTGTACAGACTGATACAGAGACAGACAGACAGACAGGTGTACAAACTGATACAGAGACAGACAGACAGACAGACAGACAGACAGACAGACAGACTGATACAGAGACAGACAGACAAACAGACAGACAGGTGTACAGACTGATGCAGAGAAAGACAGACAGGTGTACAGACTGATACAAAGACAGACAGACAGGTGTACAGACTGATACAGAGACAGACAGACAGACAGACAGACAGACAGACAGACAGACAGACACAGGTGTACAGACTGATACAGAGACAGACAGACAGACAGACAGACAGACAGACAGACAGACAGGTGTACAGACTGATACAGAGACAGACAGACAGACAGACAGACAGACAGACAGACAGACAGACAGGTGTACAGACTGATACAGAGACAGACAGACAGGTGTACAAACTGATACGGAATCAGACAGACAGACAGACAGACAGACAGACAGACAGACAGACAGACAGACAGACAGGTGTACAGACTGATACAGAGACAGACAGACAGGTGTACAGACTGATACAGAGACAGACAGACAGACAGACAGGTGTACAGACTGATACAGAGACAGACAGACAGACAGACAGAAAGAC
>NC_139577.1:34928083-34930583 GCF_946808225.1 Silurus aristotelis | reverse complement strand
GTGGCGTGTTCACCTGCTTCGTTTATCACACACACACTCCCCCTCTTCATCATCGTCCTCCTCTTCCTCATTGCTGCATCCTGATGCCACACTGTTACAAAACACAACACGTAAAAATGTGCAGTTAGCGTAGTTATTTAATCACCCATGTGGGGGAGCAGCTACCTGTCTGTGGGGGATGGAGGAGTTATTTCAGTGTGGGAGGAGTTACCTGTGTGGAATGAGTTATCTGACATAGCTTTGTGTTGTTGATTTCTTTGCCGCGATTTCTTTTGCTGCCATTTAAATGTTCTCATTTCATTATAGAGAATTAGTGAGTGCGAGAGCAGTCCAGGTTCTGCAGGGGAACGTCTGGAGGCCCTAGGTGGAGCTAGCATTCTAGCAGGTTACTAAGAGTAACATTACAGAGGTGTGTAACTTAACGAAGGCAATGGCCCAATGAGATGTGGCGATGTAGCTTACAGCAGGTTACGATCGCTGAACTGCTGGATGTCCGAGTGGTGGTCCAAAAACAATGTGGGTTTCATAGATTATTGGAGCAATTTTGAGGGCAAGGCTGGCCTGTTAGGGTGGGACGGTATCCATCCCACTCAGGAGGGTGCTGCTCTCATTTCTTGTAGTATAGGTCATAGTCTCGGAACAGCACAAGTTAGCCAGTGACTGTCCAGAGCCAAGGCCAGGGAGCAGACAGACAGGCTAAGCTGACCCTCTGCTAGCTGCAATGAGTTGGTTTAGGATCCGCCATATTAAGACTGTGTCTGTCTCCTGAGCGAAACCAATATGTAGAAATTCTCAGAAAGTGTGTTTAAGTAACCTAATTAACATTCAATAAAATAGGACTGAATATTATATATATATATAAAAATATAAAAGGATTGTTAAATATCAGATCTCTCATGTCAAAAACGAAATTATTACCAACCAGGAGTTTAATATAATGTGTTTAAAAGAAACGTGGATTAAACCAAACAAATATGTAGCATTAAATGAAGCAGCGTCTAAATGGCAGAGGAGGCGGAGTCACAGCTATTTATAATAATAAACTAAGCGTCACACAAAAAATTAAACACAAATGTAATACATTTAAATAATTTTTTATAGGCCCCCTGGGGCCCGACTCTGATTTTCTCATAGAATCTGCAGTTTTAATCACAAATCCAGCTACTTCTTTACACAAAACATTAATTGTTGGTGACTTTAATATTAATTTTGTTAATCAGAAAGAAACAGTTGTGTTTATTCTAGACTCAGTAGGAATTATTCAGAATGTTATAGGACCCACTCATAGTGGTGACACACTCTTGATTTGTTATTAACATTTAGATTCAATATAAAATCATTTATTCATAATTCCACAGTCTGAAGCTATTTCAGACCATTACCTCATCTCTTTTAAAATCTGCCTCAGTCACTGCATTAGTACCTCACCACGTTACCGTGTTAAACACATTTACGTCAGCTACAGCAGCACGTTTTATCAATAATGTTCCGGAAATGATATTAAATAGATCTCCGTCTGACCCCACAGAGCTCGACTGGGCCACTAAATACCATCATTCGGTTACTCTCTAGATGATGGAGCTCCATATAAAACCTAAATGATCAGGGAGAAAAAGCAGCACAGTGGTATAATGATCATACACACACACCTTAAAACAGACCACTTGGAAATTAGAACGTAAATGGCGTCAAACAAAATTAACAGTATTTTAAATAGCATGGAAGGAGAATCTCCTGAGTTCTAGAAAAAATCTATTTTATAAATAACTCTGTAGACAGCAGTCATTTTAACAGACCATCAATTACAAAGTTTTACTTCTTTCCAAGAGAACTTCATTTCATTAATTTCCTCATCAAAATCATCAGCCTGCATTCTCGATCCCTCGCTACAAGTTTTCTCTAACAGATCATTCCAGAGGGAATTGAACCTGTTTTAAAATAATAAACTCTTCCATTAGCACTGGTTTTGTACCTAAATCCTTCAAACTGCAGTATCAACTCCCTAATTAAGAAACCTGACCTTCACCCTGTCAGCTGTCCAACTACAGTCCAATATCAAATCTCCCCTTTATCTCCAAGATTCTAGAAAAGGTTGTAGCACAGCAGTTCTGCTCACATCTACTGAGGAAGAACATTTATGAAATGTATCAGGATTTTGGCCTCATCATAGCACAGAGACGGCGCTAGTTAAAGTGGTTTTTGTTAAATGGAACCAAAATCATCACAATTAAAAAAACAAAGACTTAACCTACTTTAATCTGTGTGCACTAAATTAATTTAATACACGAGATTCACAATTTAAATTGAAATTCTGAAATAAATGAAATAAAAACTTTTCCACAATATTCAAATTTATTGAGACCTGTATTTATTTAGTTGAGTCTTTAGTTCATAGGTGTTTGTGAGGTGAAAGAGCAGATCTAGAGTGTTTGGATGCCGTTGTCTCCTCACTCTCACACGTTCACTCAGGTTTGTTGATGGTGTTGTCTCTTATCCTAGA
>NC_139577.1:34910583-34920583 GCF_946808225.1 Silurus aristotelis | reverse complement strand
CTCATTTACTCTCACACTACACACTCATTTACTCTCACACTACACACTCATTTACTCTCACACTACACACTCATTTACTCTCACACTACACACTCATTTACTCTCTCACTACACACTCATTTACTCTCACACTACACACTCATTTACTCTCACACTACACACTCATTTACTCTCTCACTACACACTCATTTACTCTCTCACTACACACTCATTTACTCTCTCACTACACACTCATTTACTCTCACACTACACACTCATTTACTCTCACACTACACACTCATTTACTCTCTCACTACACACTCATTTACTCTCACACTACACACTCATTTACTCTCACACTACACACTCATTTACTCTCACACTACACACTCATTTACTCTCACACTACACACTCATTTACTCTCTCACTACACACTCATTTACTCTCACACTACACACTCATTTACTCTCACACTACACACTCATTTACTCTCCCTACACACTCATTTACTCTCTCCCTACACACTCATTTACTCTCCCTACACACTCATTTACTCTCTCACTACACACTCATTTACTCTCACACTACACACTCATTTACTCTCACACTACACACTCATTTACTCTCACACTACACACTCATTTACTCTCTCACTACACACTCATTTACTCTCTCACTACACACTCATTTACTCGCTCACTACACACTCATTTACTCTCTCACTACACACTCATTTACTCTCTCACTACACACTCATTTACTCTCTCACTACACACACTCATTTACTCTCTCACTACACACTCATTTACTCTCTCACTACACACTCATTTACTCTCTCACTACACACTCATTTACTCTCTCACTACACACTCATTTACTCTCCCTACACACTCATTTACTCTCCCTACACACTCATTTACTCTCCCTACACACTCATTTACTCTCTCACTACACACTCATTTACTCTCTCACTACACACTCATTTACTCTCTCACTACACACTAATTTACTCACTCATTTACTCTCACTACACACTCATTTACTCTCACTACACACTCATTTACTCTCTCACTACACACTCATTTACACTCTCACTACACACTCATTTACACTCTCACTACACACTCATTTACACACTCATTTACTCTCTCACTACACACTAATTTACTTACTCATTTACTCTCACTACACACTCATTTACTCTCACTACACACTCATTTACTCTCTGACTACACACTCATTTACTCTCACTACACACTCATTTACTCTCACTACACACTCATTTACACTCTCACTACACACTCATTTACACACTCATTTACTCTCACTACACACTCATTTACACACTCATTTACTCTCTCACTACACACTCATTTACTCTCTCACTACACACTCATTTACTCTCTCACTACACACATTTACTTTCTCACTACACACTCATTTACACTCTCACTACACACTCATTTACACTCTCACTACACACTCATTTACTCTCTCACTACACACTCATTTACTCTCTCACTACACACTCATTTACTCACTCATTTACTCTCACTACACACTCATTTACTCTCATTTACACACTCATTTACGCTCACTACACACTCATTTACTCTCTCACTACACACTCATTTACTCTCTCCCTACACACTCTAGGATACTACACACCATCTGACTGGTAAGACATCAAGAAATCTTAAACTATAAGAACACGCATACTACAGACCAAATAGTTACAAGTTCACACACAGCCCAGTTTATAGAAACCGTATCTATTCCTCGGGTAGTAAAACCAAGAATTACATACACAAGATCCAGAAATAATCTTATTGCAGTTAAAACTGAAAAATGCCAGATAAACAAACACAACAAAGTTCTAAAGTTCGGTCTTTTAAACATTAGATCACTTGCACCCAAAGCACTGATTGTAAATGAGATGATCACAGAGAATAATCTCGATGCACTCTGTCTCACTGAGACCTGGATTAAACCAGGTGATTATATGGGTCTAAACGAGTCGACACCGTCAGGATATGTTTATAAGCATGAGCCCCGTCAGACTGGTCGTGGGGGGGGGTGTAGGAACCATTTATAGTGCTTCTCTTAATGTTAGTCAGAGATTAGGATTCAGCTTTAAATCATTTGAAGTGCTCGTTCTTAAAATTGCACTTTCAGAGATGCATAGAAAACTCGCTCTGGTCACCGTGTACAGACCCCCAGGACCCTACGCTGATTTTCTTCATGAGTTTGCTTGTTTTCTCTCAGACCTCCTGATCAGCTTTGATAAAGTGCTGCTTGTAGGAGATTTTAATATTCATGTAGATGATGAAAACGATGCCCTAGGATTATCATTTGTCGATTTACTAAACTCTTTTGGAGTTAAACAAAACGTCACCAGACCAACCCACCGTTTTAACCACACACTAGACTTAATAATATCCCACGGAGCAGACGTCACTGATATAAATATTTTACCCCAGAGTGATGACATCACAGACCATTATCTCCTACTGTACACACTACCGGTAGAGCAGATTAACCGTGTTTCACCACGTTATGGACTTGGTAGGACTATTATTCCAACCACTAAGGACAGATTCATAAATAACCTGCCTGATTTATCTCAGTTTCATATTAAACCCATAACTGCTGATCATCTTGATGAGATGGCGAACAACATAGACCTTATCCTCACTAGCACTTTAGACACTGTTGCCCCATCCGGTTAAAAAAGGTTCGAGAACAAGCACCTGCACCTTGGTATAATAGTCATACGCATGCCCTAAAGAGAACAACACGTAATCTGGAGAGAAAATGGAGGAAAACTAAATTGGAGGTATTTAGAATTGCGTATAAAGACAGTATGCTTAGCTACAGACAGGCGCTAAAAGCTGCTAGAGCTAAACACCTGAGCAAACTCATAGAAAATAACAAAAACAATCCCAGGTTCCTTTTCAGTACAGTCGCTAAATTAACAACAAATCAGGGATCTGAAAAATGTGTTCCATCACAGTTTAGTAGTGAAGACTTTATGAATTTCTTCACTGAAAAAATAGATAACATTCGAAAAACAATTGTGGCAGTTCAACCTCTGACAGCATCTCCCGACACAATCGTACTTACAACCCCACAACTACACTGTTTTACATGTATAGGACAGGAAGAGCTGTATGATGCTATTATGAAAGCTAAATCAACAACATGTCAGTTAGATCCAATTCCCACTAAACTACTGAAGGAAGTGTTATATACAGCTGGTGAGCCTCTTTTAAATATTATTAACTCCTCACTATCGTTAGGTCATGTCCCTAAATCCCTCAAGTTAGCAGTTATTAAGCCCCTCATTAAAAAACCTAATCTGGATCCAAGCACGCTATCGAATTACAGACCAATTTCAAATCTCCCATTTATGTCTAAGATTTTAGAAAAGATTGTCGCTGCCCAGTTATGTAACCACTTGCAGGAGAACAATATCTTTGAAGAGTTTCAGTCAGGTTTTAGGCCCCATCATAGCACAGAAACTGCTCTAGTTAAAATCACTAACGACCTGTTTTTAGCTTCAGACCAAGGCTACATCTCCCTATTAGTTTTACTAGATCTTAGTGCTGCGTTCGACACTATAGATCATGATCTTCTCCTCGATCGCTTACAGAATTACATCGGTATTCAGGGACAGGCATTAAGCTGGTTTAAATCCTACCTGTCCAATCGTTACCATTTTATAGATTTAAATGGAGAGCTATCCAGGATAATGCTAGTAAATTATGGCGTGCCACAAGGGTCAGTTCTGGGACCCCTGCTTTTTACAATATACATGCTTCCATTAGGAAATATTATTAGAAGGCATGGAATTAGCTTCCATTGTTATGCTGATGATACCCAGCTATATATTTCATCCAAACCAGGCGATACAGCTCAATTAGCTCGCATAACTGAGTGTGTTGAAGAAATAAGAGATTGGATGACCCATAACTTTCTGCTATTAAATTCTGATAAAACGGAGATTTTGCTCATCGGCCCAAAAAATAGTACACAGAAGCTCCAGCATCTCAGCCTGCATTTAGACGGTTGTTCTGTAACTACTAGTTCAAGGTAAAAGACCTGGGAGTTATTTTAGACAGCAACTTATCTTTTAAAAATCACATCAATCAAGTTACAAAAACAGCCTTCTTTCACCTTAGAAATATTTCTAAGCTAAGAAATATGTTATCTATATCTGATGCAGAGAAGCTCGTCCATGCGTTTATGACCTCTAGAATAGACTACTGTAATGCATTACTAGGTGGATGTCCTGCATCATTAATAAACAAGCTTCAGTTAGTTCAGAATGCAGCAGCAAGAGTTCTTACTAGGTCAAGAAAATACGATCATATAACCCCAATCTTATCGTCCCTACATTGGCTTCCTATTAAGTTTCGAATAGACTACAAACTACTGCTACTCACTTATAAAGCACTAAATGGTTTGGCTCCCATGTATCTATCCAGTCTCTTAACACGCTACAATCCGTCACGCTCCCTGAGATCTCAAAACTCTGGGCTTCTAGTAGTTCCTAGAATAGCAAAGTCCACTAAAGGCGGTAGAGCATTTTCACATTTAGCTCCTAAACTCTGGAATAGTCTTCCTGACAGTGTTCGGGGTTCAGATACACTCTCCCAGTTTAAGTGCAGATTAAAAACATATCTTTTTAGCAAAGCCTACACATAACACACATCACACACATCACATCATAACCTTGTGCTCCAGAACATCTGATCACATGCACATTATCAACTTGTGCTGTTAATATCATGAACAGCAGCTACGCTAATTCCTCTCCACTGCTTCTCTTTCTCTCCCCATCCCGAGGCTTCCTGAGGTTTGGCCAGCTCCAGTCACGTCCCACCTCGTGAAGATTATGGACCTATGGATGATCATGGAGAAGTAGATGCCGAGTGTTTAAAGGCCCTGGCATGGAGAAGCTGATGCTGGATCTATGATGATCACAAATTGTTCTGTATTGTTGAAAGATTTATGACCAAACTCTTGATGTCACCCATATGAGGATGGGTTCCCCTTTGAGTCTGGTTCCTCTCAAGGTTTCTTCCTCATATCATCTAAGGGAGTTTTTCCTTGCCACTGTCGCCACGGCTGCTCATCAGGGACAAACGCACACCATTCACCTTCACTGTTGTTTTCTGTAAAGCTGCTTTGAGACAATGTCTGTTGTGAAAAGCGCTATACAAATAAACTTGACTTGACTTGACACTCATTTACTCTCTCACTACACACTCATTTACACTCTCACTACACACTCATTTACACACTCATTTACTCTCTCACTACACACTCATTTACTCTCTCCCTACACACTCATTTACTCTCACTACACACTCATTTACTCTCTCACTACACTAATTTACTCTCTCACTACACACTCATTTACTCTCTCACTACACTAATTTACTCTCTCACTACACACTCATTTACTCTCTCACTACACTAATTTACTCTCTCACTACACACTCATTTACTCTCTCACTACACACTCATTTACTCTCTCACTACACTAATTTACTCTCTCACTACACACTCATTTACTCTCTCACTACACTAATTTACTCTCTCACTACACACTCATTTACACACTCATTTACTCTCTCACTACACTAATTTACTCTCTCACTACACACTCATTTACTCTCTCACTACTGCTGGGTGTGAGTATAGTGTTAACGTGCACTATAAAGTGTTTAGGGTGTGTGTGGGTTGGAACACGTTCAATATGATCTAATGATATGCTAACATGCAGTAAATAGTTAATACGGTATGCGGTTTGGGACACATCCACAGTGAAATGATAATATGTATGTGTGTGTGTGTGTGTGTGTGTGTGTGTGTGTGTGTGTGTGTGTGTGTGTGTGTGTGTGTGTGTGTAAAACTGCACTCTCCCTTTGTCCAGCTTTTTTGTCACCTTTTGAATTACCCATTGAGGGGCTTGTCAGAGAGACAGTGTGTGTGTGTGTGTGTGTGTGTGTGTGTGTGTGTGTGTGTGTGTGTGTGTGTGTGTGTCATACCCCCAGGCAAACTGACTGCTTTTACTCTCCTAGAGCTGCAACACGCCGCCTTTCAAACAGCATTAGGCACTTTACGCCTGGCTGACAACAGGCTGGCAGGAATGTGGGTGACATGAGCGTGCGCGCACACACACACACACGCACAAAACAGAAGAACAGACCACCCCCAGCAGGTTATTTGGTTGAACATGGTGCTTGTCATTCAGTAATAAAGGCGATGACAAGCTCCCATTACTGAGCCATATGGTGGAGCTACACATGCCTCAGTGGCATCATCTGCTCTCAATTACACACACACACACACACACACACACTGTGTAGGAGATGTATTGATACATATGTTAAGTATACATTAACGCTATGCAGTGAGTAACTGGTCTTTATACATGTGAATACACACACAGATGTGTGTGTGTGTGTGTGTGTGTGTTTTTGTGTACCTTTTTAACAGGGTGATGTAGTCTGTAAACAGGAAGTGGTGTACTGCTCACTCTGTCCTCATTATCATCTTCATCATGGTCTGTGAGAGAAACACACACATTTATGGCCTTAAGCAGACACCATTATACAGAGCGAACATACAACTGAGCAGTTGAAGCTTAAGGGCCTCGCACAAGGGCCCAACAGTGGCAGCTTAGTGGTGCTGGGATTTGAACTCATGACCTCCTCAGTGGTTAAGGTAAAATGCCTTAACCACTGAGCTCCCACCTCCCTACAACACACACACACACACACACACACACACACACACACACACACACACACACACCTCCCAAATAAAGTTACTGTGTAAAATGAACATAAAAACAGAATGTAATTTGTAAATCTTATAAATCTACATTTTGTTCACATAAAACAGAAGAAAATCTGAAATGTTTAAAATGATGAAATGTAGAATTGTAATGAAAAATAAGGTGATTTTGAATTCGATGCTGAAACACGTCAGCGTGTTGAGTAATGAATGATGTTGATTGACAGCAGGTCAGTGAGATGATTGGGGTATAAATAGTGCATGTTAGAGAGTCTCTCAGAAGTTAAGATGGGCGGAGCTTCACCAGGCCGTGAAACACTGTGGAACAATTTCACAATAATACAAGTTCCTCAACATCTAAAATATCTCATCATTTACAGAACATCATATCATCAACAGAATCTGAAGAAATCATGAGGGACAAGGGTGAAAATGTATATTGGAAGACTGTGATCTTCGGGCCCTCAGGGGCCACTGCATTTAAAACAGTCATGATTCTGTAATGGAAATCACTGCGTGGGATCATTAACACCTCCAGAAATCACCGTCTGTGAACACAATTTTCCGTCTCATCCTCAAATACAGGTTCACTCTCTATGAGCTAAAGAAGAAGTCATGATATCTGATGGTATGGTGGTGCATTAGTGCCTGTGAAATGAGCAGCTTGTACATCTGGAAAGGATCCATAAATGCTGGATGCTATATACAGGTTTTAGAGCAACAAATGCTTCCATCCAGAAAACTTCATACTGCATCTATTACACCAGCATGACTTCATAGTAGAAGAGTCTGGGTGATGAACCGGTCTGTCTGCAGTCTAGACCTTTCACCATTTAAAAACATTTGGTGCATCATGAAACAAAAAACACAACAAAGAAAACCCAGAAATGTTGTGCAGCCAGAATTCAGTATCAGACACACATGGGACAATATTCCTCCCCCAAAACCTCAGAAACTGCTCTCCTCAGGTCCCAGATGTACTGGACTGTTAAAAGAAGAGCGAAAGCTACACAGTGGGAAACACGGCTATGTAACAACTTATTTGAAATGTGTTACAGCCATCAAATTCACATGACCTTATTTTTTTCTGAAAATATGCAAATCATTACAATGTGGTTTTATTTACATTACATTTTAACTTTTTGGAACTGCGGTTGCACACACACACACACACACACACACACACACACACACACACACACACACACACACACACACACACACACACACACACTCACTCCATTAAGATGAATCACTTTTTTTTTTGAGATGCTGCTTTTGTTCCAGTGTTTTAGCGAGGTCACACACTCACTCATTACACTTTGACCTCTGACCTTGAACAATCAACTAATTACCACTAAACACTGGAATAAACTCTCTCCTCACAATGCAGCTCCAGAACACGGGGACATCCGGACAGGAAGATGTGGACAGAGGAGTGAGACGATTTGGAAATGTGTGTGTGTGTGTCTGTGTGTGTGTGTGTATGCAGTGAAATAATTAGAAGTTGTCATCTTCAGGCCACCTGACCTCCTGGACCATCCGGAGCATACTGGTCAGATGATGTTCTCTTTCTCTCTCTCTCACACACACACACACACACACACACACACACACACACACACACACACACACACACACACAGACTTTGTTAGTTTAAATTAGCAGTGTCTTTGGTCTCAGGAGGCTGTCAGGAGGAATTAGGAGATGTGTCTCTGTGTGTGTGTGTGTGTGTGTGTGTGTGTGTGTGTGTGCGCGCGCACGCGCTTCATTGTCGACACTTTTCTGGACGACTGATAAACACGTGTCAGGATTAACATCATTCCCAAGGTGACTTTCCGCGGTGCTGGTGCGCGGGCTGCTGCTGCACTGTGCTGGTGCGCGGTGCCGGTCCGAGCTCGACCCGGAGAGTGTGTTCCACACGGGTTTTCCACACACTTTATTCAGATGAAAAGATTTATATGATGAGGCGTTTTCCACTCGTTGTGACAGATTTGTGTCGTGCTGTGCCTCTCATTAGGTCAGATGGTTTAGTCCAGGATCAGATGGACACCACACACACACACACACACACACACACACACACACACACACACACACACACACACACAGACCTTATAAACCTCTCCTTGTTACATCTATAAAGCCACAAGTGTCTACATATTAAACACACACACTTCAGCAAATCAGGATTAGCGCCATCATGGTACTCTTACACACAAACTCACTGGTGATAAAGTGGTCTGCTAGTCACCAGTCACATGTTAAACTTAGTTAAATGGACGGACCAATTAAGTGATTATGTGAGCGTGAGGCCAATTATCTCTTTAATAACACTTCTAACGCAATTTCAGTCCATTAACACAACAATAACCGTGTCGAACTCAACGTCACCTACTTCTGCTGCTGCCGTGTCTGAAGAAGCAGCCCTACACACACACACACACACACACACACACAGGTATCTGAGGCTTTCAGCAGCGTTTGTGTTAGATGTCTCTCTCTCATCATGAACAGATGGACAGGTCTTTATTAAAAAGGTGTGTAAACGTATTCATGGCTGGATGTAAAGATTCTTCGTGTTCACGAAAACCAATCAGATGTGACCGCAGTCTTATGTGTTTAGCCACGCCCACATAACTCCATTAAAGGTAAAGGACGACTGAAGGCCAATTTATTACAATTTATTTTCGAACAACCACAACCTCACACAGCTATTTATCTATTCATCCATCCATCTACATATCCATCTATATAATGTATCCATCCATTCATCCATCAATATTTCCAATATATCCATCCATCTATCTGTTCATTCACTCTCTTTATATTTACTAGAGATATTTATTTGTTTGTTTATTGATAAATATGATTTGCTGTATATTAGTGTGTAGTGTTTAATAACCCCATGAATAAATATTTTCACTAATGCAGCTCAGCTACTGAGTCTCACTGGCTGCAAATGTACTACGTGTGTGTGTGTGTGTGTGTGTGTGTGTGTGTGTGTGTGTGTGAGAGAGAGAGACCTTGCTGATCCTCGTGTAGACGCAGACGCAGCTCCTGCGCTGCAGCTCGCTCCATGGCCACTTGTACACGAACCACATCCAACTCTTCCTCCAGCTGTGCTCTACACACACACACACACACACACACACACACACACACACACACACACACACACACACACACACACACACACACACACACACACAC
>NC_139577.1:34893083-34908083 GCF_946808225.1 Silurus aristotelis | reverse complement strand
CCTTGTGCTGTGTGTGTGTGTGTGTGTGTGTGTGTGTGTGTGTAACGTGAGTATGATAGAGTATAGGTGTATCTCCTCGGGTTTTGCCTGTAAGATGTGTAAAAGCTGTAATTGGTCCTTGTGCTGTGTGTGTGTGTGTGTGTGTGTGTGTGTGTGTGTGTGTGTGTGTGTGTGTGTAACGTGAGTATGATAGAGTATAGTTGTATCTCCTCGGGTTTTGCCTGTAAGATGTGTAAAAGCTGTAATTGGTCCTTGTGCTGTGTGTGTGTGTGTGTGTGTGTGTGTGTGTGTGTGTGTGTGTGTGTGTGTGTGTGTGTGTAACGTGAGTATGATAGAGTATAGGTGTATCTCCTCGGGTTTTGCCTGTAAGATGTGTAAAAGCTGTAATTGGTCCTTGTGCTGTGTGTGTGTGTGTGTGTGTGTGTGTGTGTGTGTGTGTGTGTGTGTGTGTGTAACGTGAGTATGATAGAGTATAGGTGTATCTCCTCGGGTTTTGCCTGTAAGATGTGTAAAAGCTGTAATTGGTCCTTGTGCTGTGTGTGTGTGTGTGTGTGTGTGTGTGTGTGTGTGTGTGTGTGTGTGTGTGTGTGTGTGTAACGTGAGTATGATAGAGTATAGGTGTATCTCCTCGGGTTTTGCCTGTAAGATGTGTAAAAGCTGTAATTGGTCCTTGTGCTGTGTGTGTGTGTGTGTGTGTGTGTGTGTGTGTGTGTGTGTGTGTGTGTGTGTGTGTGTGTGTAACGTGAGTATGATAGAGTATAGGTGTATCTCCTCGGGTTTTGCCTGTAAGATGTGTAAAAGCTGTAATTGGTCCTTGTGCTGTGTGTGTGTGTGTGTGTGTGTGTGTGTGTGTGTGTGTGTGTGTGTGTAACGTGAGTATGATAGAGTATAGGTGTATCTCCTCGGGTTTTGCCTGTAAGATGTGTAAAAGCTGTAATTGGTCCTCGTGCTGTGTGTGTGTGTGTGTGTGTGTGTAACGTGAGTATGATAGAGTATAGGTGTATCTCCTCGGGTTTTGCCTGTAAGATGTGTAAAAGCTGTAATTGGTCCTCGTGCTGTGTGTGTGTGTGTGTGTGTGTGTAACGTGAGTATGATAGAGTATAGTTGTATCTCCTCGGGTTTTGCCTGTAAGATGTGTAAAAGCTGTAATTGGTCCTTGTGCTGTGTGTGTGTGTGTGTGTGTGTGTGTGTGTGTGTGTGTGTGTGTGTGTGTGTGTGTGTGTAACGTGAGTATGATAGAGTATAGGTGTATCTCCTCGGGTTTTGCCTGTAAGATGTGTAAAAGCTGTAATTGGTCCTTGTGCTGTGTGTGTGTGTGTGTGTGTGTGTGTGTGTGTGTGTGTGTGTGTGTGTGTAACGTGAGTATGATAGAGTATAGGTGTATCTCCTCGGGTTTTGCCTGTAAGATGTGTAAAAGCTGTAATTGGTCCTTGTGCTGTGTGTGTGTGTGTGTGTGTGTGTGTGTGTGTGTGTGTGTGTGTGTAACGTGAGTATGATAGAGTATAGGTGTATCTCCTCGGGTTTTGCCTGTAAGATGTGTAAAAGCTGTAATTGGTCCTCGTGCTGTGTGTGTGTGTGTGTGTGTGTGTAACGTGAGTATGATAGAGTATAGGTGTATCTCCTCGGGTTTTGCCTGTAAGATGTGTAAAAGCTGTAATTGGTCCTCGTGCTGTGTGTGTGTGTGTGTGTGTGTGTAACGTGAGTATGATAGAGTATAGTTGTATCTCCTCGGGTTTTGCCTGTAAGATGTGTAAAAGCTGTAATTGGTCCTTGTGCTGTGTGTGTGTGTGTGTGTGTGTGTGTGTGTGTGTGTGTGTGTGTGTGTGTGTGTGTGTAACGTGAGTATGATAGAGTATAGGTGTATCTCCTCGGGTTTTGCCTGTAAGATGTGTAAAAGCTGTAATTGGTCCTTGTGCTGTGTGTGTGTGTGTGTGTGTGTGTGTGTGTGTGTGTGTGTGTGTGTGTGTGTGTGTAACGTGAGTATGATAGAGTATAGGTGTATCTCCTCGGGTTTTGCCTGTAAGATGTGTAAAAGCTGTAATTGGTCCTTGTGCTGTGTGTGTGTGTGTGTGTGTGTGTGTGTGTGTGTGTGTGTGTGTGTAACGTGAGTATGATAGAGTATAGGTGTATCTCCTCGGGTTTTGCCTGTAAGATGTGTAAAAGCTGTAATTGGTCCTCGTGCTGTGTGTGTGTGTGTGTGTGTGTGTAACGTGAGTATGATAGAGTATAGGTGTATCTCCTCGGGTTTTGCCTGTAAGATGTGTAAAAGCTGTAATTGGTCCTCGTGCTGTGTGTGTGTGTGTGTGTGTGTGTAACGTGAGTATGATAGAGTATAGGTGTATCTCCTTGGGTTTTGCCTGTAAGATGTGTAAAAGCTGTAATTGGTCCTTGTGCTGTGTGTGTGTGTGTGTGTGTGTGTGTGTGTGTGTGTGTGTGTGTGTGTGTGTGTAACGTGAGTATGATAGAGTATAGGTGTATCTCCTTGGGTTTTGCCTGTAAGATGTGTAAAAGCTGTAATTGGTCCTTGTGCTGTGTGTGTGTGTGTGTGTGTGTGTGTGTGTGTGTGTGTGTGTGTAACGTGAGTATGATAGAGTATAGGTGTATCTCCTTGGGTTTTGCCTGTAAGATGTGTAAAAGCTGTAATTGGTCCTTGTGCTGTGTGTGTGTGTGTGTGTGTGTGTGTGTGTGTGTGTGTGTGTGTGTGTAACGTGAGTATGATAGAGTATAGGTGTATCTCCTCGGGTTTTGCCTGTAAGATGTGTAAAAGCTGTAATTGGTCCTTGTGCTGTGTAAGAGCTTAAATAAATGGATTTATAAATAAACGTGTGGATGCAGTGAGAGATGGAGGGATGAGTGAGAGATAGAGGGATGGAGTGAGGGATAGAGGGATGGAGTGTCAGCTAAGTGAACCACAGCGATGGATTTCATCCTCCATAAAGGTGTGGAGTCGATGCAGCGCTAGGCTAACAGAGACGCTCTCTGCAGCTTTAACAGGGCGCGCGAGTGCCATCACGCCGAGCATTAGCGGCCTCCGAGGGCTCGGGTTTCTAACGCCGGCTCTTTATAGACGTCCGGATATCGACGTGACACCCAGAGTCGCGCAGGCCCCGGTTTTCATTAGCGCAAAAAAAGAGGAGTTTTTCTTCACGAGGATGGAGATATGGATCGGGTTCCTCACTTCCGGCTCCCCGGAGAGCTGCAATGACACTCAGGAGAAGACGCGGCTGAAAGAGATGGAATTAGCCGCTGGAGTTTGGAGACATCCGCCGATGGAGAAATTAGTTATCGATCGGAGGAGGCTGGTTAGCACTGCGCCATGCAGATTTAATTTAATAAGGGAGGCTTTATACGGGGAAAGAGGGAGAAAGAAAGAGATCTTCAGGTATACACTGGATCACTTCAGCTAGAATACCTGCTCCTTATCAGAGTCCAGAAAACAGAGACAAACTAACAGAGTGAGACAGAGTGAGACAGAGTGAGACAGACAGACAAAGAGAAGGATAAAGAGAGAGAGAGAAACAGACATATAGATACAGACAGACAGAGAGAGACAGATACAGACGGACAGATACAGATTGAAAGAGAGAGTCAGACAAAGACAGATACAGACAGACCCTTGTGAGGTCTGTTCTAAATGGAACCTGTGCTGGAAAACCTCTGTCTGACCCTGACTACTGTACTATAACTCAGTTTCAGTGTGATACTGATCCTCTTACAGCCTCGACTCTTTACCATGAGATGCATGTAGAACATCCAGTGGTCAGTATGAGAGAATTGGACTCAGAGCACCAGGTTTTAACTGCTCTAATACAAGATACACAAAAGCAGTCAAATGAATGATCAAGGCATACAACGTTGCACAACCTATCGAGCAGCAGCTGGCAGACGACTACACAACCTCTCGATCACGCAACCGACAGCGATCTGTTTTATCCACTACAACAAACATACCATACGCACATACGTCTATACCTACCTACTACCTCAAAGACCTGATCCACATCCTTTACCCAACTAATCAATAAAGTGGATATAACTCTCTGAGCCCTTACTCACGAGTCACCTGTCTTCAGAATATCATATCCTTTCCAAAGAACGTTTCGCTAAAATATATTCAAGTTTCATTTCTATAGTATTGTCCCTTGAGAGGATAATGAAATGTGAGGGGTGCACTTACTTTTGTAAGATACTGTACATTTTATATATATATATATATATAAAAGATGCAGTATACTGCAACAAAATGCAGTATATGTACAGCATGTAGTGTATAAATGTATATATGTAAAGATGTACAGTGTATAAATATAAAGGCTGTAGCAGTGCAGAGACGTGTGGAGATTGTGGAGAAGTACAGATAGATGTTCTAAGGCTGTGGCTGTGAAACAGAAATGTGCAGATACTGTTGTAAACAAAACAAAATGTGCAAGCTGAATTAACAAGTCCATTAAATACACACATATACATGAGTGTGAAATTAAAGGCAGAATGTACAGTAATGTGTATATACAGTATATATATAAAGATACACGTGAATAAAATAGTGACGTATGTGAGCCACAAAATGTGTGGAGAACGAGGAGAATAAAAAACAGTGTGTAATATGTACATTATGTATAATTGTACAGAAGTTATACAGTGTTTATGCAGTGTTTATACAGTGATCTAACGGTGTAGTGTAGAGTTCAGTAGTGTGATGGTGATGGTGAAGGTGAAGGTGAGGGTGGATGGAAAAAAGCCGTCTCTGAAGCTGCTGGTTCTGGTGCGTATGTTCCTGTATCTCCTTCTTGATGGAAGGAGGGTAAACAGTGTGACGGGGATGTGAAGAGTCCTTGATGATGTTGTGAGCTCTGAGCAGAGCTGCTGTTACGTTCACACACAGTGAAGACTACGTACCATACAGTAATGGAGTTGGTCAGGATGTTCTTGATGATGCAGTGGTAGAAACTCATTAAAATCCCTGAGGACAGATGAGCTTTCTTAAGACTCCCCAAGAAGTACAGGTGTTGTGTCTTCCTAAACAGAGCTGAAGTGTTCTGGGGCCAGGACAGATCCTCAGAGATGTGAACTCCCAAGAACTTAAAGCTGGAGACCCTCTCTACCTCGGTACCATTAATGTAGACTGGGGAATGTCTCCTGCTGTTAGATTTCCGAAAGTCCACGATGAGATAGGACCATCTAGATGAGCTAGATAATCCAACCTGGTTGTTGTTTGGGGGGGGCGGGTGGGTAGGTAGGTAGGTAGATAGGTAGGTAGAGAGAGAGAGAGAGAGAGAGAGAGAGAGAGCGAGAGAGAGAGAGCGAGAGAGGTGAAGAGAGGTAAAGGTAAAGTCATTAATGTCAGCTGTGGGCTTTTAATAAGAGCGCTGTGTGCACGTACTCGTTGTGTCTCCGGTGGAGCGTCTGTGCTGAGGTGGGTTTGTTAGCGCTCCAGCTGCAGAGCCGCGACGTGGCGTGATGCGGCGTGTGTTGTGTTGCCATGGCGTGTTGTGCGGCGCTCGCTCTCCTCCGACCCCCAGACAGCCGCTCAATTAAAACACAGTGACTGCGGCGCCTCTTCTCATGTCAACAGCGTATAATTGTTTCTGAAATGTTGCTAACTCCCAGCGCCGCCTCCCTCCTCCTCCTCCTCCTCCTCCTCCTCCTCCTCCTCGCTCTCCAGCTCTGAATAACTCCATTTGAATAACAGATGTTTATTTGCTAGGCGAGGTCGCTCCCGCAGGACGCTTAGCGCTGCCTCCTGAGCCGCTCCGCTAGCTCTCCGAATAAATAAATAAATAAAGAGGAGGAGAGAGGTGGAGGGGTTCAGGAGGTCCACCTCCTGCCGCTCTCAGGCTCGGTGAGGTGCGATCGGACAGCGAACGCCGCCAATCACAACATCTCACACCTCAAACCTGACGAGAGACAACCGCAGAGAGGAAGAGAGAAAAATACAGAAAATATAATTCATACCCAAATTCATAGACTTGTGAGTGGAAGATCTCCTCTAATACAGCTCCAAACCCTACTGAACATCTTCGGGATGAATGTGAACGCTGACTGCATCCCAGGAACCTGCTCACCTTCTCACCTACATCTGTACCTGACTTTACTTCTGAACTACTTCAATCTCCACAAAATCTAGTGGAACATCCTCCGGGATGAGAGGAGCTTATTATAACAGCAAACAAGGGATAAATGTGGAATGAGATGTTCAGCAAGCACATAATTGTGCTTGAAGAGGAGAAAGAAGAGGAGGAGGAGGAAGAAGTAGAGGAGAAGAAAGAAGAAGAGGAGGAGGAAGAAGCAAGAGAAAGTGAAATAAAGGTATAACTATGAGTACTGGATGTAAATATGAAGGGAGTGATACAGAACATTACACCGTTGACAGAAACGATCGCTGAACAAAGGTGAATTTGGATTTTGCTCATGGCATCACTTTACAGTAAAAAACCCATGAACAATTGGTGGTAATTGTGCAGCAGCGGCTGCTTCTCTCACCCGAGAAAAACCCCTCTGTAAAAATCTATAGACAGCCTGGAGGCATTCGTCCCCTCGCTGTCCTGCTCTTTTACCTGAGACGAGTCAGATGCTCAACCGCAACTACAACTACACACCAAAACACCTCGGGGACTCAGAGCCCGGAACGAAACAAAACAAAAAAATATGCAGCGTGGAAAAAAAACAAAAAAGAACGGAGGACCCTTTGCAGGGACCGAAGGGAACTGTGCTCATGTCTGAGAGAGTCAGAAAGCAGGCCCTGAGGTCAGACGAGGCCTTGCCCATCTGAATCAGAGCGCTTCATAAAGATTTCAGCTCTGTGGCTGAGGGCGATACACTCCCGAGTCACTGATCGTCGTCCGCCGGGGGACACGCGCATCCACACGGAGGCGGCGCTCGGCTTTTAATTAGCGTAAACACTGAGCGCGCGGTGTTTACGCGGACACGTCGGGTCACCCTGCAAACCGAGCTAAAAAATATCAGAGGAAATAAAAGGGAAAGGCCATTTTTCAAGCAAGAATCCGAGTAAGTGAGATCTCAATAACCGGACCGTCATATCTCTGAAAATAAAAATCATTCTGTGGGTTTTTTTATAATGATTTATTAACAAATAATTGATGGACGCCATCAAAACACACATTAAACATTCACACTTCACGCAGTGTGTTCTCGGTTGCGGGACCCAAGGGCCAAAAAGCCCCTCATTACTCCTAATACCTTTTAGCAATCAAGATGAAACGGCATTAAAAAAAACACTCATCAGTGAAAAACGGGTAAACTTTATTAAACTTCATTAAAGTCAAACTCCTGGAGCTCGTGTATAATGGTCACTCTCGGTGGAGGCAGCGCTCGGCAAATCATCTCAAAGGCTTTTTTTTTCGCGCCTAATGGCCGCCTAATTTATGCTTTGATGTCGTGTGAGGGTAGCCGTCTCTGGCTAAGGGCCCTGTTTACTTGGTTTATGAGGCCTAAATCATCTTCGTACCCACAGACCTTTAACTAACAATTAACAAGAGCGGACAACAAGAGTGCTGGATATGCAGGAGAAGGGGGGAGGGGGTAGAAAGAGATAAACGAAGGAGGGAGGGAGGGGGGTCAGGGTGGAGGGGTTGTGCAAATGATCTGAGCAAATGAACATTCTCAGCTTGCAGCACGACAAGGAGGAATCTGCGGCGGGAACGATCCGGACTCTCGGCTTTATTTGCCTCTGTAATTTACTTAATTTAATGCATTTTCCTCCAGAGTGCTCTCCGGCTCTGCTCTTACTGAGGCTGCATGTCCTGCGTGTTGCCCCTGCCTTCCATCAGCACCACGTCCTGCTGGGTTTAATTTGCAATAAAGGAAAACGCCGGTCCCTAACCACTTGGCAAATACCTCACTCTTTGTCCTGAGATGAATCGTGAGGTTTATGAGACTTGCTTGTTTCTACCAGACAAGAACTTTCAATTCCTATCGCTGCAATCCCTGCACCAAACTCTCCTTATTTGGACCTCACGTACACCTCCTTTTTTACGGCTGCGGAGTGGACTGAAGCCGGCGGGGAGCGTCTGGCCACTAGGCACTTGGTGAAGAAATGATTTCTGGGAGATGAGTAAACGCCTGCCCACCACCACCACCGCCGCTGCTGCTGCTTTAGTATCGGGCAAGCCGCCTTCGCTGGCAATTAGACGTCCCAGAACTCCAGGCCGCGAGGAGGTAATTAACCATTAGCAGATCATTGCAACACTTCCGAGCGCAACCTTCACCACCGCAATCACCGCGGTACGGTCAGTGAAATGGCTGCTTGCCACTGCTCGGGCCTATCGGCTTCTTAAAGCGGGGCATGCAGCTCTAATCGCCGCCTTTCAATGGTAATTTAGTTCACCGGGCCGCAAAACAGCTTGATAAAGAAACGCTGCCTAATTACACCTCGCATCTTCCTACCATCCCTCTTCCTGCATGTAATGAATATACACAAGGGGGAAAGGTGGGGGAGCAAGAGAGAGAAGGAGAGCAGGTGGAAGTGAAAAAGAATGATGAGATGCTGGAAAGAAACAGAAAACTCGGAAAGAACCTGAAAAAAGCGGCAGCTACAAAGCTTTCCAGTCATCTGTTAGTGCACCCGAACTAGCGAAGTCAAAACTAGCAAACGTTTCTCCTTAATCATCGCAGGAGCTTCATCAGGTGGAAAAAGCAAAGTTAATGAGAGAGAGAGAGAGAGAGAGAGAGAGAGAGAGAGAGAGAGAGAGAGAGAGAGAGAGAAGAAGAAGTGTTTGAGTATAAAAATGAGGCAGCCTGCAGGGGACCTCTTGCTTTCTCCATCGCATGAGCCGGTAATGGTAGAAAGGGCCAGCCGAGATCAAAGCCAGTCCTGCACGTCTTCTTTTTTTCCCTCTAAAGGAGAGCACAAGGCCATGTGGGTGAGTTTATTCAGCATCCACTGAAGCAAACACAAAGAGGATCAGCGCTAACACTGCAGGACTGCCACTGGGCAGAACGAAAGAAAGCAACTCCCTCATGCTCCTCTGAGGTCACTCCGGGCAGGTCAGCCTCCCAAACACCAAACTCTGAAGCCCCTGGACTTAAAGCTTAAGGCCGTTTTTCACGTGGCCCAGATACTCGAGTCCACAAGCAGGATCGATTCTGCAGGTTTTTCTGCACAGGGTGATATTCGTACAGACGTATGTATTTTGTTTTCAAGCTGAAAACTGATTAAGAATTTTATACATTACTTTATGACAAGGTAAAAAAAACACCGTCAGGTTTAATCTTTTCTTATTTTAGTTTATGGTAACGGAATTATTATATTATTATTATTAGATTTACTGAACAATAATTTGCAGTTAAGGTGAAGTCTTACAGTCAAAGATCAGCGTTATATCGCCTACACGCAACACAAAAAGAATCCCTCTTCAACTTCGAGTCAACTGGAATTGAAATTAATTAAATAAATTCATTTTATTTAAAGGCCTTGTGTTTTTTTCTGTACAGTAACAACCTCGAAATCACAGCCCCGAAATCAACAACCTCAATCACAGCCATGATTTAAACAACCTCAATCACAACCCCGCTATCACCAACCTCAATCACAACCCTGCTACCAACAACCTCAATCACAACCCCGCTATCACCAACCTCAATCACAACCCTGCTACCAACAACCTCAATCACAACCCCGCTATCACCAACCTCAATCACAACCCTGCTACCAACAACCTCAATCACAACCCCGATACCAACAACCTCAATCACAATCCCGATACCAACAACTTCAATCACAGCCATGATATAAACAACCTCAATCACAACCCCGCTATCACCAACCTCATTCACAACCCTGCTACCAATAACCTCAATCACAAACTCGCTACCAACAACCTCAATCACAACCCCGATACCAACAACCTCAATCACAACCCCGATACCAACAACCTCAATCACAGCCATGATTTAAACAACCCAATCACAACCCCGCTATCAACAACCTCAATCACAACCCCGATACCAACAACCTCAATCACAACCCCCAAAATCAACCACCTCAATCACAACCCCAATACCAACAACCTCAATCACAACCCCGATATCAACCACCTCAATCACAACTCCGATACCAACAACCTCAATCACAACCCCGATACCAAAAACCTCAATCACAACCCCGCTATCACCAACCTCAATCACAACCCCGATACCAACAACCTCAATCACAACCTCGCTATCACCAACCTCAATCACAACCCCGATACCAACAACCTCAATCACAACCCCGCTATCACCAACCTCAATCACAACCCCGATATCAACAACCTCAATCACAACCCCGATATCAACCACCTCAATCACAACCTCGAAATCAACCACCTCAATCACAACCCCGATATCAACCACCTCAAGCACAACCCCGATACCAACAACCTCAATCACAACCCAGATATCAACCACCTCAATCACAACCCCGATACCAACAACCTCAATCACAACCCCGATATCAACCACCTCAATCACAACCCCGATACCAACAACCTCAATCACAACCCCTAAATCACCAACCTCAATCACAACCCCGCTCTCACCAACCTCAATCACAACCCCGCTCTCACCAACCTCAATCACAACCCCGCTCTCACCAACCTCAATTACAACCCCTATACCAACAACCTCAATCACAACCCCACTATCACCAACCTCAATCACAACCCCGATATCAACCACCTCAATCCCAACCCTGCTATCACCAACCTCAATCACAACCCCGCTATCACAACCTCAATCACAACCTCAATCACAACCCCGATATCAACCACCTCAATCACAACCCCGCTATCACCAACCTGAATCACAACCCCGCTATCACCAACCTCAATCACAACCCTGATATCAACCACCTCAATCACAGCCCTGATATAAACAACCTCAATCACAACCCCGCTATCACCAACCTTAATTCTCAACCCCGATACCAACAACCTCA
This sequence comes from Silurus aristotelis, assembly GCF_946808225.1. Classification (NCBI taxonomy): domain Eukaryota; kingdom Metazoa; phylum Chordata; class Actinopteri; order Siluriformes; family Siluridae; genus Silurus; species Silurus aristotelis. Next base: position 34,897,150 of record NC_139577.1, on the reverse strand, counting down.
ATCACAACCCTGATATCAATCACCTCAATCACAACCCTGATATAAACCACCTCAATCAAAGGCCTTAAAGCAAGAACCTTAACCACAGTCTCCAATAGCAACAACCTCAATTAAAACCCCAATACTGAAGTTCAATTTCTAGTCGAGGGGTATTAAATTATTCCTAAAGGCACCAGCATCATTGTTTTCATCTTAAGGTCACCCCAACTAACCCTTCCCTAATCCCAGAATGGCCCTAATCTACTCCAGAAACACCCAGTTACAGCACTTCTACCCCCACACACAGAATCCCACCTACCCAGCTGTAGCAACCCCACCAAGTTATCGCTCAGATCCAGCAATATTTCTGCCGCCAAAATGCCTTTCTGCAGCCCTTTTTGCCCCAGTAGGCTAACTCTCGAGTACAGTAACAATTCTGCACCCCTTCCCCACCCCCGGTATCCTCCTTCTCCAGCCCCATCAGCCCCCAGTAGGCCGACTCTCAGGTACAGCAACACTTCTGTGCCATGTTTCCCAGCCCAGAATCCCCGTTCACCAGCCCCATCAGCGGCATCAGCAGGCCCTGAGCAGGCAGCGGCCAGCGCTGGGCCGTAATTAGCTTGGACAGCTCGAGCTCAGGCAGCCAGGCTACATCATAATGAGCTCAACTGGGATTAGGAGGACAGGGCAGAGGGGGAATGGGGGGGTGGGTGGTTTCCTGGAACAGTGGGCCGGGGGTAGAGATCAAACAGTGGAGGGTCGGGCCATGCTGGCTGGCAGGGTTAGACCCCTCAGCTCAGCACAGACCAAATGAGGCCTGGCAAGCACGGAGCTAAGGAGGCCTAATAAAGAACGACTCCTCCAGCAGACAAGAGCGCTGATAATTAACACACACACACACACACACACACACACACACAGTCACAGAAATACACTGTTCTCTAAAGAGCACTCTATAAAACTGCTTAGAGCTTCTTCTGGACAAGAAGGGTAAAAAAAAACACCATCACATCGTACATGAGAGCAAATATGTGTTTAGAAAGGAAAGGATACGTGTAGAAACCATAACGCTGAGGAGAACACCCTCGCGTTCTTCACACAACACAATCGCCTGTGATGTGTTAATGTTTGTTTGCCCCTGCTAGAGGGCAGATCATGAAGACAGAGGTGCAGTCGCTGGCAAGGGATAACCCTTAATCATTAGCACCTGAAATCACCATTAATCATTAACGTGGGCCAGAAAAACTAAACCTCTTCTCTCTCACACACACACACACACACACACACACACACACACACACACACACACACACACACACACACTGTGTGAGACTGGATAATGTAATTTTTCTTTATGTGTGAGTTTGGAAGCAGCGCTGGTGCGGGATCGAGACGCTAATGACTGTGTGTGGGAGGAGGATGGAGCTGATAATGAGTGTGTGTGTGTGTGTGTGTGTGTGTGTGTGTGTGTGTGTCTGTGTGTGTGAGAGAGAGAGAGAGAGAGAGAGAGAGAGAGAGAGAGAGAGAGAGAGAGAGAGAGAGAGAGAGAGAGAGAGAGAGAGAGAGGAAACTTTAACATGTAGAACATGAGACCAGAAAAAGAGGGCTCACACAGCTGGTGACAACAGAACACACACACACACACACACACACACAAAAAAGTGTCTGTGTGTGTGTGTGTGTGCATGTGTGTGTGTGTATTAAGTGTGTGTGTTGATGTGTATATGTGGGAATACATAATACTCACATATATATATACATATATATAAATAAGTGTGTTAGTATGAATACACGTACTGCGTGCGTTTGTGCACACACACACACACACACACACACACACACACACACACACACACACACACACACACACACTATCTTACTTCTCAGCAAGGAGCTTCTTGTTCTGGCATTTAAAGAAGGCCAACTCATTCCAAACTGCATCACTGTTCTCCTGACGGAGCTCCCACACCTCAGCTCTCCTCATCCTGCCTTTTGACCTACACACACACACACACACACACACACACACACACACACACACACACACACACACACACACACACACACACACACACACAGTCAGCAGCAGTACTTACACACAAGCACTGATTTTTATAAAAATCAGCAAACACAATGAACTACTTTTTACATCAACAAAACAGTGTTCACACGGCAATTACACTTTTTGATTAATTTTTAATTACACAATTAGTGTAATGAGAATGTGATGAGAACGAGATTAGAATTAGAGTTAGAGGAGAATGAGAGTGTAATAAGAGTGAGATGAGAGTAAGATAAGTATGAGAGTGTAATAAGAGTGAGGTGAGAACTAGTGTGACAAAAATGAGAGTGTGATGAGAATGAGAGTGGGGTGAGAGTGTGATGAGAATGAGAGTGTTATGTAAGTGAGATGAAAATAGAAGGGTGATGAGAGTAAGATGAGAATGACAGTGTGAGGAGAATGTGATGAGAATGAGAGTTTGATGAGAATGTAATGAGAATGACAGTGTGATTAGAGTGTAATGAGAGTGTGATGAGAATGAGAGTGTAATAAGAGTGAGATGAGTATGAGAGTGACAAGAATGAGAGTGTGATGAGAATGAGAGTGGGATAAGGGTGGGATGAGAATGAAAGTGTGAGGAGAGTGAGATGAAAATGGAAGGGTGATGAGAGTGAGATCAGAATGAGAGTGTGATTAGAATGTAATGAGAATGAGAGTTTGATGAGAATGTGATGAGAATGAGAGTGTGATTAGAGTGTAATAAGAGTGTGATGAGAATGAGAGTGTAATAAGAGTGAGATGAGAGTAAGATGAGTATGAGAGTGTAATAAGAGTGAGGTGAGAATGAGAGTGAGAATGAGAGTGTAATAAGAGTAAGATGAGAATGAGAGTGAGATAAGAGTGAGATGAGAATGAGAGTGGGATGAGAATTAGAGTGTAATGAAAGTGAGATGAGAATGAGAGTGTAATAAGAGTGAGATGAGAGTAAGATGAGAATGAGAGCGTGATAAAAATGTGATGAACATTAGTGTGTGTTTGATTGTGAATCTATTATTCAGCTTGTTTTGTTGTTTATGTCAGAAATCCTTGTGATATATTCAGTGTGTGCTGCTCTGACTTTAATATAATAGTGTTTAAAAATGACTCTGTGTTTAAGTCAGTTTTGTGTTTGTGTAGATTATAACACATAAAAGAGCATTAATGAGAACATTAAAGAAGATTCTTTAAAAAAGGAACTAAAAAGTTACTTTTAACAGTAACACATTACTTTATGGTGTAAATAATCAACACAGTAACTGAGTGACTTTTTGAATGAAGTAACGAGTAACTGTAACTAGTTACTATTTTTAGTAACGAGCACAACACTGGTAATGAGAGTGTGATGAGAATGAGAGTGTGATGAGAGTGTGGCCATGTTCTCATATCCTTAGATGAGAGCTAACAGATGTTTGTTTTCCCCAGATCAGTTTGTAAAAGTTCACACATGCACTCTCTTACACACACACACACACACACAGAGTAACATTGTGTGTGTGTGTGTGTGTGTGTGTGTGTGTGTGTGTGTGTGTGTGTGTGTGTGTGTGTGTGTTTGCGCCCTGCCTGACAGCTCCTGGCGCAGTGTAAACACAGGGGAGGTGTTGGACAGGCACTTTTGGACCCGAGTGTTTGTGTGTTTGCCAGTATTCAAATCAGTGGCCTTGACTCTGACTGACACACACACACACACACACACACACACATACACACACACACACACACACACAAACACACACACACACACATCTGAGCCGAGGGCAGCCCTTGGTGGCCTGCAGCAGCAGGTTTCCTGTGGGCCATGCAAATGTCCGAACACAAACGAGGTCAGTCTCATCACTGTAGCTTGCTTTATAAATACTTAATGCACCGCCGTGGTGTTTTACACGCACGCCGCATGTACGCACGCACGCACACACACACACATACACACGTACGCACACACGCACACACACCCCACACTGACAACCCTATCACTTTATATTTATAGTTGTGTGTTTCCTACACTGCTTTATATCCAATAACACATTGTACTTTTATCCATTTATAGTTA
>NC_139577.1:34883083-34885583 GCF_946808225.1 Silurus aristotelis | reverse complement strand
CACACACACACACACACACACACACACACACACACAAAATCCCCAATACACACACAATCATAACATCTAAAGGAGTCTCCTGCCCCAGTCACCATCATTCACTTTAACACTCAAATTCTGTAAAGCTGCTTTAATACAAAGTCTATTGTGAAAACGCAATAGAAATAAACTTAACTTGAACTCGAACAATCACAATAACACACACACACACACACTCACTAACACACACACTCACTAACACACACACACACTCACTAACACACAATAGCACACACACACACACACACACACACACACTCACTAACACACAATAACACACTAACACACACACACACACACACACACACACACACACACACACACACACAATAACACACAATAGCACACACACACACACACACACACACACACACACACACACACACACAATAACACACAATAGCACACACACACACACACACACTCACTAACACACAATAGCACACACACACACACACACACTCACTAACACACAATAACACACTAACACACACACACACACACACACTCACTAACACACACACACTCACTAACACACAATAGCACACACACACACACACACACACACACTCACTAACACACAATAACACACTAACACACACACACACACACACACACACACACACACACACACAATAACACACAATAGCACACAATAGCACACAATAGCACACACACACACACACACACACACACACACACACACACACACACACACACACACACAATAACACACACACACACACACACTCACTAACACACAATAGCACACACAACACACACACACACACACTCACTAACACACAATAACACACTAACACACACACACACACACACACACACACACACAATAACACACAATAGCACACACACACACAAACACAATAACACACACACACACACACACACTCACTAACACACACACACACACACACACACACACACACACTCACTAACACACACACACACACACACACTCACTAACACACAATAGCACACACACTCACTACATAATAACACACACACACACACACACACACACACACACACACACACACACACACACACACACTCACTAACACACAATAACACACACACACACACACAATAACACACACACACACACACACACACACACACTCACCAACACACAATAACACACACACACAGACACACACTCACTAACACAATAACACACACACACACACTCACTAACACAATAACACACACACACACACACTCACTAACACACAATAACACACACACACACACACACACACACACACACACACTCACTAAAACACAATAAACACACACACACACACACACACACACACACACTCACTAACACACAATCACTACCACACAATAACTAATACACACAAAATAATACACACACAATCACTACCACACAATAACTAATACACACACAATCACTACCACACAATAACTAATACACACACAATCACTAACATACAATAACTAATACACACACAATCACTACCACACAATAACTAATACACACACAATCACTACCACACAATAACTAATACACACACAATCACTAACACACAATAACTAATACACACACAATCACTAACACACAATAACTAATACACACAAACTAATACACACACAATCACTACCACACAATAACTAATACACACACAATCACTACCACACAATAACTAATACACACACAATCACTAACACACAATAACTAATACACACAAACTAATACACACACAATCACTACCACACAATAACTAATACAAACACAATCACTACCACACAATAACTAATACACACACAATCACTACCACACAATAACTAATACACACACAATCACTAATACACACACAAACACACAATAACTAATACACACACAAACACACAATAACTAATACACACACAATCACTACCACACACAAACTAATACACACACAATCACTACCACACAATAACTAATAGAAAGACAAAATCACTACCACACAATAACTAATACACACACAATCACTACCACACAATAACTAATACACACACAAACACACAATAACTAATACACACAATCACTACCACACACAAACTAATACACACACAATCACTACCACACAATAACTAATACACACACAATCACTACCACACACAAACTAAAACAAACACAATCACTACCACACAATAAGTAATACACACACAATCACTAACACACACTCACTAACACACACACACACACACACACACACACACACACACACACACTCACTAACACACACACTCACTAACACACACACACACACACACACACACACACACACACACACACTCACTAAAACACAATAACACACTAACACACAATAACACACAATAACACACTAACACACACACACACACACACAAACAATAACACACAATAGCACACACACACACACACACACACAAACAAAATAACACAATAACACTC
>NC_139577.1:34863083-34878083 GCF_946808225.1 Silurus aristotelis | reverse complement strand
GGTAAGAAGAGGTCGACCGATCGATCAGACCGATATTTGGTATTTTTTTTAATCAGCTTTAAGACCTGCTGCGATCATTACTAACGGATCTGTGTAGCTTTTTACAAAGACAAGAGCAAGAATGACAAGTGTGTTCTGTTTTTTTCTCATGTGCTCTTTCGCTAAGCTAATTAGGCACTCGGAATTCTTCTACTTGCCGACGAGCTCCGCCGCTGAATCAGCTAATCCGACAAGCGCTGAAGCTGTGGAAGAAAACTAAAGCTGACCAGCACTCAAACTCCTCCAAATGTCCCGGGCTTTAAGTTCTTATCCTTCTTTCTCAAATCTAGGGTTATATATTTCATTGGTAAAATATGATGCTGGTTTTGGAGAGAGAATGAGATTAACGGTTTGGAATTGTATTGTTAGTGACCAGCTGGGGACCAAAACCTGCTAACAAGTGCACTGATTGGAAAGTAGTCTTGTGTTGTTTTTCTGGATCGGCTGCCCCGATTTCTAAATACTGGCATTGAGCCAGAGAAAAACCCGAATCGGTCCACCTCTTATTGTCACCAAAAAGTTTCTCCATAAGATTTACTCAAGCTCTAAAGACGATTTTGATGATGACAGCAAAATGTGTAGGAGGAGTGAAAACACACAACATAAAATAAAATTAGATAGAAATCAGTGAAATAAGATGTGCTAAACTCATTTCAATTCATCTCAGCATGTCTAACGTGTCTGACTATAGACATACTTCAAAACTAGACCGAAAATTTGGCCTGACGGTGGCGCTAGAGCATCAGCAGCACTTGACCAAAATTTGGTAAAAATGTTCCTTCGATGCTCTGGAATCAGTTCTGAATTTCACAAATTGTTGCCAGACGCTTCAACGTAATGCTACAGACAGCGTTTGTCCTCAGCCCCCAATACTAACAATAATAAAATATTATTAAAAAAGACTCGTTTCTGTTAAATGTTACACAACATACAAATAAAATCAGAATAAAATTAATAACTATTAAACTAAAATATTTTAATTTAGACGCAGCTTCACCTTCATGTTTTTTCTTTATTTTTATTCTTTTCAACATTGTGCATTACTACTGAAGAATCCAGACTATAAAAGAAAACGTCGGGAATTCTGTAGCAAACAAAAATGTGTTGAAGAAGCCAGAACATGTTTTATATTTTAGGTTGTCCAAAGTGGCTCCATGTAGCTTTGTTGCAGCTCAGCAAAGTCCTGGAATTCTCTCATCACAGTCACAAAGTGTCACCTGGAATGGGACTCAGGTCACAGGTGTGTTTTATCAAAGTTCATTTGGGACTTTTCATACCTTCTAAATGTGCTTTAGAGCATCAGAGTACAGAGTCAATATCACTATTAGTGCTACTACAACTACTGTACAGATCCAGATTATAGCAGGAAACACTCAGTTAAGGAAAGAGAAAAGATCCATCATTACTTTAAAAAATGAAGCTCTGTCAATCCTAAACATCTCAACAACATTAAATGTTTAAAAAACCAACAAACGCTATGTTGAAACAGCTCTTATGAGGACCGTCCTAGGAAAGGAAGCCCAGGAGCTACCTCTGCTGCAGAGGAAACATTTACCAGCCTCAGAAACCATTAATTTACATAAATGCTTCTTGAAGTTCAAGTGGCAGACATATTTCTACATCCACTTTCAGGGGAGACTGTGTGAGTCAGGACTTTATAGTGGATTTGCATCAAAGAAACCAATTCTTCAGAAGAACAAGCAGAAGAGACTTTCTTGGGCCAAGGAACACGAGGAATGGACATTAGATCGTTTAAAAACTGTCCTTTGGTCTGATGAGTGTTCTAACCACCATGTCTTTGTTCTATGTATAGAGAGAGAGAGAGAGAGAGAGAGAGAGAGAGAGAGAGAGAGAGAGAGAGAGAGAGAGAGAGTAAAGTGTATATAGAGAGATTAAATGAAACAGACTCGGTGTTTAACTTTTCCGCTGTATCTCGTCTCTCTCTCGTCAGTAGCGCGCTCTCAGCTGTAAAACGGAAGCTATATGACGAGGGGATAATTAGCGTGGACTGACAGCCTCCACACCTGCATTTTCTCACTCAGTCGAAAAGTAATGAAAGATACAACAGGACTGTCATCACCTTTTGGGTTCCTGATCGCATTATCAAAACTACAGCGGCGCTTGGCATCTGGGTGTGACCTTGTTAACTGCCAGGGTAATTAAGTTTAACCAATTGGGAGAGAGGATGATAAATTATTAGCGGGAAGATTTTGTTCGCATTTTATTAAATTGGCCTGTCAAAGGGGGTCGGATAAATTATCTGGGGCCTCGTTTGCTGGAGGCCGGCCATATTGCCGCATCTGTTACAATTATTTATAATTTCAAGCAGTCCCCTTTACAAAAAAAAAGGAAGAAAGCGGGGGGAAAAAACAGCCGACAGAGTTCAGCAGCAGCAGCAGCAGCAGCAGCAGTAACCACATGAAGCAATTTACAAATTATCTGATGAGGGAGTGTTTGAGGGCTTTTCTCTCATTTCCAGCCAGCAGAAAAGAGAGAGAAAGGGATGGAGGGAGGGAGGAGAGAGGAGTGGTGTAATTACAGAACACGATTAGGCTCTTGTGGGATCTGGCTGGGCAGGAACATATGGACGGGTTTGTGATTTTGCTCCCTGAGGCTCGTGACCCGTCTGCTGCATGCGAATGAGAGAGAATCTTACTTAATGCTGAAAATCCACCGTTTACAACCCGCAAAACAAACCCACAACCCGGGAACGAGCCCCACCACGCAAACACCAGACCCAAAACCCCATCCCACACAGAACCTGAACCACTTACTCACACTTCCCAGATCAACCAGAAAACTTTAAACATGAAGACTGGAATCAGGAGAACAACCAAATGACAAAAAGAATAGTACAGAACACAGGCCCAAAATAATTAACCCATCTGACACCAACACCTACAAATACTAAAAAATACAAAAAACACATACAAGGACAAAATAAAATGGAACCAGACCCAAATAGCAGAACAAATGATAAAAGAAATACCAGAACCACAACCAAATACTAGAACAAATAATACAAAATACCAGAACCAGACCTCAATACCAGAAACAGGCCCAAATAGCAGAACAAAGTAAACAGAACCACACCCAAATACCAGAATAAAGTAAAAAAGGAACCAGACCCACATATCAAAACACAATGAAAAAAACAGACCCAAAAACCAGAACATACAAAGTACCAGAACACAGGAAATAGGAACCAGACCCAAATACCAGAACCAGACCCTATAACTAAAACAAACTAACGAGGAACCACGCCCAGACTCAAAATAATGTAGAACCCTGAAGAGGAACCAGAGTGCGGTAGAACCCGTCGTGTTCATGTTCCTCTCCCATTTCCAGTTCTGCTCAGTAGATGATTGATATTTAAAACCACATGAAGATGGCTTGGTAATTACCACGACACGCTGCGTGATCTTTCACTCTCTTCACTCTCCATCAGACTGAAACATTTAAAACCCAAACACACTGGTGGGCTCTCAGTATGCAACACACACACACACACACACACACACACACAGCTTGTTATGATGTGGGGTCATGTTTAGGAGAGTAGTCATGTTTCCTTTGATCAGAACTGTGTGTGTGTGTGTGTTTGTGTGTGTGTGTGTGTGTGTGTGTGTGTGTGTGTGTGTGTGTGTCTGACACTTCAATTATACATCTGACAGCTCCCAAGTTCGATAATGCTAATCATTCACTCACACACACACACACACACGAACATGATACAACTTTTATCACATCTCTCTCATCATCCTCCTATCTCTCTCTCTCTCATTCTCTCTCTCTACTCCTCTTGCTCTATACATCACCGTTTCTCTCTAGGATTAAAACCATTCTTTTCCACCTTCATCACTTTGTAACAAAAAAATAACATCACTGTACAGGAGATGATTCAAGAAGGCATGTTTCTTTTCTGAGTCTGGTTTCTCTCAGGGTTCCTCCTCATGTCTTCTCAGAATGTTTTCCCTGATAGTTGTTACAGATCTGACAGTTGACCCACAGGGGTGTGTTCTGAGCCCACTGTCCTCTTCCCTCTTCACTCATGACTCTGCATAACTCAAACATCTCCATCGACCACCATGGTCAGCCAGATCATCAACAAAGACAAAGCTGCCTACCGGGAGGAGATTCAAAGCCATGCAGTATATTTAGGAGCAACAGCATCTATACTTCTTGAGGAGACTTAAGAAAGTTCATCTGTCTTTTACAACTTCATCACAGTGTGGTACTGCAGCTCCACTGTGTGTGAACAGAATCCCTGCAAAATGTGTGGTGAAAGACCACCAAACACATTACTGGCACCCAACCACCTGTCATGGCGCTCCTTCACCACAGCAGATATCTGCTCAGATGTTGTAGCTCTACACATCATCATAGACTCCCTCACACCCCAATCACAAGCTATTTAACCTCTTTTCATCCAGAAGGAGATACAGGAACATGTGCACCAGAACATGGAGGTTCAGGCCCAGCTTTCTTCCATCAACCATCATCATCAACTTTCTTCAGCCTGCATCATTATCACCATCATGAAGTTCTGTTTCACTCTGTACATCATTATAACTGAACATTTACACCACCACAAGAGTAAAGTCATAGCATGAGAATAAATGACTTTATTCCCACCATTTCGACTTTCGACTTCTAGAAATTTCAACATTATTCTCATAGAGCTACAACTTTATTCTCATAGAGCTACACCATTATTCTCATAGAGCTACACCATTATTCTAATAGAGCTACACCATTATTCTAATAGAGCTACACCATTATTCTCATAGAGCTACACCTTTATTCTGATAGAGCTACACCATTATTCTCATAGAGATACAACTTCATTCTCATAGAGCTACACCATTATTCTCATAGAGCTACAACTTTATTCTCATAGAGCTACACCATTATTCTCATAGAGCTACAACTTTATTCTCATAGAGCTACACCATTATTCTCATAGAGCTACAACTTTATTCTCATAGAGCTACACCATTATTCTCATAGAGCTACACCATTATTCTCATAAAGATACACCATTATTCTCATAGAGCTACAACTTTATGCTCGTAGAGCTACAACTTTATGCTCGTAGAGCTACAACTTTATGCTCGTAGAGCTACACCATTATTCTCGTAGAGCTACACCATTATTCTCGTAGAGTTACACCTTTATTCTCGTAGAGCTACACCATTATTCTCGTAGAGCTACAACTTTATTCTCGTAGAGCTACAACTTTATTCTCGTAGAGCTACAACTTTATTCTCGTAGAGCTACAACTTTATTCTCGTAGAGCTACAACTTTATTCTCGTAGAGCTACAACTTTATGCTCATAGCGCTACACCTTTATGCTCATAGCGCTACAACTTTATTCTCATGGAGCTACACCATTATTCTCATGGAGCTACAACTTTATTCTCATAGAGCTACACCATTATTCTCATAGAGCTACAACTTTATTCTCATAGAGCTACAACTTTATTCTCATAGAGCTACACCTTTATTCTCATAGATACAACTTCATTCTCATAGAGCTACACCATTATTCTCATAGAGCTACACCATTATTCTCATAGAGCTACAACTTTATTCTCATAGAGCTACACCATTATTCTCATAGAGCTACACCATTATTCTCATAGAGCTACAACTTTATTCTCATAGAGCTACACCATTATTCTCATAGAGCTACAACTTTATGCTCATAGAGCTACAACTTTATGCTCATAGAGCTACAACTTTATGCTCATAGAGCTACACCATTATTCTCGTAGAGTTACACCTTTATTCTCGTAGAGCTACATCATTATTCTCGTAGAGCTACAACTTTATTCTCGTAGAGCTACAACTTTATTCTCGTAGAGCTACAACTTTATTCTCGTAGAGCTACACCATTATTCTCGTAGAGCTTCACCTTTATTCTCGTAGAGCTACAACTTTATTCTCATAGAGCTACAACTTTATGCTCATAGAGCTACAACTTTATGCTCATAGAGCTACAACTTTATTCTCATAGAGCTACACCATTATTCTCATAGAGCTACAACTTTATTCTCATAGAGCTACACCATTATTCTCATAGAGCTACACCATTATTCTCATAGAGCTACAACTTTATTCTCATAGAGCTACACCATTATTCTCATTGAGCTACACCTTTATTCTCATAGAGCTACAACTTTATTCTCATAGAGCTACAACTTTATTCTCATAGAGCTACAACTTTATTCTAAAACTTGTCTAATGCATATACTATTTAATAATCTTGATTAAAGAATATTAAAAAAATATTAATATATAAAAATTAATGTTTTTATATTCATATTAAGACAATTTCGGCAACACTTTTGAATATGCCTCATTATTACTATTCTTTGTTTAATTTCTGCTGTAGTTTGCTGTAGTTTGCTTGTAGCCTTACAAAAAAATGCCGTCTCTTATTGGGTACCTCATATTTCTCGACATTCTCAGTGCACAATGTGAATATTTGCACTTCTGGTAGCTGCTGAACTGCATTCTGCTGCTTTATCACTGTACTGTGTAATGACAATGAAGTTCTTTCTACCTTTATGATTGATTACTATGATTTGTTAGGGTTTCTGTCAAACATAAGACTCTTTTTAAGATCATAAAGAATGAAATTTAAGACCTATATCAAATCACACACACACACACACACACACACACACACACACACACACACACACACACAAATACGTTGTTAAGAAAACTGGCTTTTTGTTTCCAACCCATTATTTTCTCAGCTTGCACTTCTTCGCTGAAAATAAATCCCTTTTACTTTCGTGGTACAATCCAAGAAAAAAAAAAAAAATAAATCACACAAATAACAGGAAGCTGATTGGCTGTTGCATGTTGGTCTCATTTGTAGTCGTAATACAGTGAATTATATTTGGACCAGAGAAAGAAAAAACACAACCACCACGGAAACTAACAAACACAAACCCCATTGTAAAGTGCATTAGAGACAGTGTTTCAAGGACATCAGAAAAATGAAGACGTGTTTAAAATGATTTAAAAACAACTACCAAATGTAAGACTTTTAAGAACTAAAACTGATATTCTTTAGACTTTTTCTGACCCTGCAGAAACCCTGTTGGTGGTGATTTCAGAGCTGATAGTTTTAGATGCATGTGGTTAAGATGGCTGTGGTTCCAGGGAGAACACTACCTGTATCTAACAGATCTTACAGATAAGATCTTCTACACCTGAAGTTTTAAGCAGGAACGGGCTCACAACCTTTATATGACCAAAATGATATTTAAAATATAAACATGGCTGCAATCACGTTAAATTTTAAAACATCTCAGGTTCTGGAAAAAACACTAAGCAGCCGTAAGTTTTCGCTTTAGATGAATAAAGTTGTAGCAGGAACACCAACTATGCAAGATTTGGGATGGAGCCTTAGACAGTCAGTGTTTAAGTGAGAAGAGTAATTTGGGCAGAAGCCGTAGAAATTTTGGCACTGAATCACACCAAATCTCTCACTAATTACAGCCCATGCAGGATGGTGATGTGTGTGTTTGTGTGTGTGTGTGTGTGTGTGTGTGTGGTTTCACTCTGTATTGCTGCCCAGTACAATTATGACTTGGACTTTAGAGCCCAGGTAGTTTGGTGTGTGTGTGACGGTGTGATGGATGGCGATCTGTAACACGTTCTCCCAATCAGAACAGACTGCAGCCAGGAAACCACCAATGGGAGTTCCTGCAGTGGGGCTGCCGTGGCAGCGGACCACCTGGCAAGAGTGGCTGAGTAGGCAAAAAAACACAAACCCACTACATTCCACCTGACTCCACACATCCTGAACCAAATGGAGCCCAGGTCACGGCACTACCTGAACACCAAACTAGGTAAAGAGAAGATATAATGTTCATATTAGGAGTCTGAGAAGGCCAGATTTCCTCAGACAGGGAAATTTCTTACTAACTTACTAACACCATGATAAGTCTTTATTCAACACCGTTTTAGAATTGGTGGTGTGACTTTTCAGTGAAAGAGTTAAAAATCAGACATTCACAAGAGACTTGCACTTCCCGAAGGCCATCACTGAAAGAACCAGAATGAGGTTCTTTGGACCTTCAACAATAAGAACACTAAGAGCCTGTGCTTATTGCACACCACCAGTCACAACCTCAAATAACTGCACACACACACCTTACATACTGCTGCACTTCACTATCACTACCTGCTGCTTACTTACATTATACCGTCAAAAGTTTGGGGACACTCGAGCAGAAGATTGCAGTGTGGGCATACAATCCACAATAAGTCCCTATTTGCTGTTATAAGAAGCTCCACTCTTCGGGGAAGATGATCCACTAGACTTTGTGGAGATTTTTTAAGTCATATTAAGAATGAAATTTAAGACATTTATCACAACATCAAATACACACACAAACACGTTGTAAGTGACCTTAATGAGCCCTAAATCTATTTCTTTCAAGATGAGTATCTCTAAACTCACTTCTCCATCGCTGAATAATAAAAAGCGTTTTACGTCTAGGGTTCAATCCGAGAACTTCACACCAATAACTGGAAGCTGATTGGCTGTTGCATGTTGGTCTCTTTTGTAGTCGTAATATAGTGAATTATATTTGGACCAGCGAAAGAAAAAACTACAACAACCACAGAAACTAAAAAAACACAAACTGCGGAACATTTTAATGAGCATTAAAGGCAGCGTTACATGAATATTGCAAAATTAAGACCGGTTTAAAACTATTTATGATCTACGCAAGCAGATTTACGACTTTTAAGGCCTAAAATTTTGATTTAAAAATTTGAGACCTTGTGGAAACCCTGTTTGTGGATATTTTGTGGAGACTCATTCCGCAGGCCTGGGGTGGAGTTGACATTCGTTCATGTTCAATAGGGAGCTCTACATCAGGAATTCTTCCACTCCAACATTCCCATGGATGATGCAGATCTTTCATAAAACTGGCTTTATCATTCTGGAAGTTGTGTAACTGCTCAGTGTAAAAAATGAAAGACATGTAAGTCGCTCTGGATGAAGGTGTGCGCCAAATGCTGCAAATGTGAGGAAAAGATTGGTGTCTGATGCAGCTTTGCGGTGAGAGATGTTGAATCACAGTCTGATTTGAAGCTGTATAAATAACATGAGTGTTTGAGAGGTGATGAACTGAAGCATCCTGTAGTGTGTGTGTTTCTGTGTCTCCTGCTAAGTTCCCTCTTCGGCACATTGTTCAAAGCCCTTTATTTAAATCACAGCCTCTCTCTCGCACACACACACACACACACATAGAAACCAGGATTACGCAGGAACACACACACACACACACACACACACACACACACACACACACACACACTCGGAGCAAATTAAGAGAAAACCCCGCCGACCGTGCCGCACATCGGGATACCTGATCCGCTCGCTTTGATGTGCGTGGGATAAGAAGGAAGTGAGAAACAAAGACGCAACGTGTGTTCGGTAAACACAAGTTAATATTAATGCAAGACCTGGAATCGGTGAGCTGCTGCGATACACACACACACACACACACACACACACACACACACAAGCGCGTATCTCTGTTTCCTGGAACGCAGCCCTGCAGATCTGAACAGTAATTACTGAGGGAACTTTGCCTAGTTGTATTTAATGACTCGCTAATTGATCCATTTATATTTGAATGCTGAATTAATGGACGTTAACAAAAGAGGAAGGAGGGATTCTCTCACACACACGTTCACGCTTACACACACACACACGCTCACTCACGCCAACGTCGATCTTCTTAACGATCACGCATCACCTTTCACTAAAAACCCTGTGATAAAGATTGTACATTACGTCTCTGTCCATGGCCTGGTTCTGATCACTCTAAAACCTGTGGTCCATCGGGTTTTTTAAACGTAATTCATCCTAATCTCTCGCGTCCGATCTTCTGCTCTCACCAGAAGTCTGATCTCTGTTATGCTTCAGAAACAGGGTTGCAAAGGAACGTTCCGGTAAATTTCCGTGGAAACTTCATCTGGGGATTTTTGGAAATACTCCAAGTTGAAACCGTAACAGAAATGTATGGGAATTCATTGCATAAATAAACTGCATCATATACAAACATAAAAGTAAAGATTTTGTTTGTTCATAAGCTGACATGCATGCAAACTAATACAAATATAAAAATTACATTTTTGACTGATTTAATTGTTAGAATAATTTTGTTGCATCGCATTAACACATCACAAGGACGTTCTAAAGATAAATGTATGTAATATTTATGTAATTTACATAAATACTCACCAAGATGGAGGATTTTTTTTACATTATTTTGTGTGCAGGATTGAAGAAATAATGTGTGTTATGTGATGAAGGGATGCACAGTGCATGTAGGGGACATGGCCTAAGTAATCCTGCAGTGTGGTGTGTGCATGTGAGTGATTAATCTTCAGAGTAGAAATTCTACTGAAACTACATTAAATTTGTTTATTTTAACCAAAAATAGATTTTTTTTTTCCAACTACCATAATTTCCGGACTATAAAGCGGAAATACATATATAAGCCGCACCCACTGAATTGTACAAAGATGTTTATTTTGAACATAAATAATACGCACCTGTCTATAAGCCGCACCTGTCTATAAGCCGCACCTGTCTATAAGCCGCATGTCTACACTAAAACTAATGAACTTTACACAGGCTTTAATGAAAGACAGTGTCTGTTACACGGCTTGTATCTAAACAGTAGCTACCAAGAAAGTCATTGTTCACCGTCTTCCTCCTTCCTTTCACAACTATTTCTCTCTGGAGTTTATCTTTTGGTATCGTTGTGCGTTTAAAAATCACCATCGGTGAATCTTTTCTCTCGATGCCATGCAGCTCAGAACACAGGTGAAGTGTGTTTTCATGCTCGGTTGTTTTCAGCGTGACGAATGATTCACATTTCCTGTAGACAGTCCGAGTGAGCGGCAGGTCAAACCTCAGAGGAACATCATCCATATTAATGATGTGGTGCGGCCCGATTCAGTGGGAGCGCATCTGATTTAATATAAAGAGTTTCATTGGTTCACCTGAACCCGTTCTGCAATTTCATTGGTCTAATGTTATGGGGCTCAGTTTTTTGGCTTGAAGTTTGTGAAACTGGGAAAAACCATAAATTAGCCGCTTCATTGTTTAAAGAGTCGGGAAAAAGTAGCGGCTTATATTCCGGAAAATACGGTACATGAAAGTTCCCTGTTATAGGCAAACCCATTGTTTTGTAAATTCCCATTTTATTCCTTTTAATTCCCGTTAATTCTCGTGAAAAGTTTCCAGTCTTGAAACTACTGGAATTTTGCAACCTTATTCAGAAATATTAAAAATATTGTAATTTCTATTTTATTTGAAACAAAAATTAAATATACAAAGAATAAAGAAAATGACTTTGTGAGGACTGATTTCTGATTCAAGTGAAAAGAGAAGACATGCGACTGATGCACTGATAATAACTATTTAAAATGCTCAAATGATTTGAGTTGGTTAACACATGGCTTTTCAATTAACTATCAATACACTGCACCACAACAGCACTAACTGTACTGATGAAAGTGGGCAGGGGAATAGAGCACTGTGTAGGGAGTAGAGCACTGTGTAGGGAATAGAGCACTGTGTGTGGTGTCGAGCACTGTGTAGGGAGTAGAGCACTGTGTAGGGTGTAGAGCACTGTGTGTGGTGTAGAGCACTGTGTGTGGTGTAGAGCACTGTGTGTGGTGTCGAGCACTGTGTAGGGTGTAGAGCACTGTGTAGGGTGTAGAGCACTGTGTAGGGTGTAGAGCACTGTGTAGGGAATAGAGCACTGTGAAGGGAATAGAGCACTGTGTAGGGAGTAGAGCACTGTGTAGGGAGTAGAGCACTGTGTAGGGAGTAGAGCACTGTGTAGGGAGTAGAGCACTGTGTAGGGAATAGAGCACTGTGTAGGGAATAGAGCACTGTGTGTGGTGTCGAGCACTGTGTAGGGAGTAGAGCACTGTGTAGGGTGTAGAGCACTGTGTGTGGTGTAGAGCACTGTGTAGGGAATAGAGCACTGTGTAGGGAGTAGAGCACTGTGTAGGGAGTAGAGCACTGTGTCGGGAGTAGAGCACTGTGTAGGGAGTAGAGCACTGTGTAGGGAATAGAGCACTGTGTAGGGAATAGAGCACTGTGTAGGGAATAGAGCACTGTGTAGGGAATAGAGCACTGTGTAGGGAGTAGAGCACTGTGTAGGGTGTAGAGCACTGTGTGTGGTGTAGAGCACTGTGTGTGGTGTAGAGCACTGTGTGTGGTGTAGAGCACTGTGTAGGGAATAGAGCACTGTGTAGTAGGGAATAGAGCACTGTGTAGGGAATAGAGCACTGTGTAGGGAATAGAGCACTGTGTAGGGAATAGAGCACTGTGTGTGGTGTCGAGCACTGTGTGTTGTGTAGAGCACTGTGTAGGGTGTAGAGCACTGTGTAGGGTGTAGAGCACTGTGTAGGGAGTAGAGCACTGTGTAGGGTGTAGAGCACTGTGTAGGGTGTAGAGCACTGTGTAGGGTGTAGAGCACTGTGTAGGGAGTAGAGCACTGTGTAGGTAGTAGAGCACTGTGTAGGGAATAGAGCACTGTGTAGGGAATAGAGCACTGTGTAGGGAATAGAGCACTGTGTAGGGTGTAGAGCACTGTGTAGGGAGTAGAGCACTGTGTAGGGTGTAGAGCACTGTGTAGGGAGTAGAGCACTGTGTAGGGTGTAGAGCACTGTGTAGGGTGTAGAGCACTGTGTACGGTGTAGAGCACTGTGTAGGGTGTAGAGCACTGTGTAGGGTGAAGAGCACTGTGTAGGGTGTAGAGCACTGTGTAGGGTGTAGAGCACTGTGTAGGGTGTAGAGCACTGTGTCGGGACTAGAGCACTGTGTAGGGTGTAGGGTGTAGAGCACTGTGTAGGGAATAGAGCACTGTGTAGGGAATAGAGCACTGTGTAGGGTGTAGAGCACTGTGTAGGGTGTAGAGCACTGTGTAGGGTGTAGAGCACTGTGTAGGGAATAGAGCACTGTGTAGGGAATAGAGCACTGTGTAGGGAATAGAGCACTGTGTAGGGAATAGAGCACTGTGTAGGGTGTAGAGCACTGTGTAGGGTGTAGAGCACTGTGTAGGGTGTAGAGCACTGTGTAGGGAATAGAGCACTGTGTAGGGAATAGAGCACTGTGTAGGGTGTAGAGCACTGTGTAGGGTGTAGAGCACTGTGTAGGGTGTAGAGCACTGTGTAGGGAATAGAGCACTGTGTAGGGTGTAGGGTGTAGAGCACTGTATAGGGCGTAGAGCACTGTGAAGGGTGTAGAGCACTGTGTAGGGAATAGAGCACTGTGTAGTAGGGAATAGAGCACTGTGTAGGGAATAGAGCACTGTGTAGGGAATAGAGCACTGTGTAGGGAATAGAGCACTGTGTGTGGTGTCGAGCACTGTGTAGGGAATAGAGCACTGTGTAGGGTGTAGGGTGTAGAGCACTGTGTAGGGAATAGAGCACTGTGTAGGGAATAGAGCACTGTGTAGGGTGTAGAGCACTGTGTAGGGTGTAGAGCACTGTGTAGGGTGTAGAGCACTGTGTAGGGAGTAGAGCACTGTGTAGGGAATAGAGCACTGTGTAGGGTGTAGAGCACTGTGTAGGGTGTAGAGCACTGTGTAGGGAGTAGAGCACTGTGTAGGGTGTAGAGCACTGTGTAGGGTGTAGGGTGTAGAGCACTGTGTAGGGAATAGAGCACTGTGTAGGGAATAGAGCACTGTGTAGGGTGTAGGGTGTAGAGCACTGTGTAGGGTGTAGGGTGTAGAGCACTGTGTAGGGAATAGAGGACTGTGTAGGGAATAGAGCACTGTGTAGGGTGTAGGGTGTAGAGCACTGTATAGGGTGTAGAGCACTGTGTAGGGTGTAGAGCACTGTGTAGGGAATAGAGCACTGTGTAGGGTGTAGAGCACTGTATAGGGTGTAGAGCACTGTGTAGGGTGTAGAGCACTGTGTAGGGTGTAGGGAATAGAGCACTGTGTAGGGAGTAGAGCACTGTGTAGGGTGTAGAGCACTGTGTAGGGTGTAAAGCACTGTGTAGGGAATAGTGCACTGTGTAGGGTGTAGAGCACTGTGTAGGGAGTAGAGCACTGTGTAGAGCACTGTGTGGGGTGTAGAGCACTGTGTGGGGTGTAGAGCACTGTGTGGGGTGTAGAGCACTGTGTGGGGTGTAGAACACTGTGTGGGGTGTAGAGCACTGTGTAGGGGGTTGAGCACTGTGTAGGGGGTTGAGCACTGTGTAGGGGGTTGAGCACTGTGTAGGGGGTTGAGCAATGTATAGGGTGTAGACCACTGTATAGGGTGTAGACCACTGTATAGGGTGTCGAGCACTGTGTAGGGGGTCGAGCACTGTGTAGGGGGTCGAGCACTGTGTAGGGGGTCGAGCACTGTATAGGGTGTAGAGCACTGTATAGGGTGTAGAGCACTGTGTAGGGTGTAGAGCACTGTGTAGGGTGTAGAGCACTGTATAGGGTGTAGATCACTGTGTAGGGGGTTGAGCACTGTGTAGGGGGTTGAGCACTGTGTAGGGGATTGAGCACTGTGTAGGGGATTGAGCACTGTATAGGGTGTAGAGCACTGTGTAGGGGGTTGAGCACTGTGTAGGGGGTTGAGCAATGTATAGGGTGTAGAGCACTGTGTAGGGGGTTGAGCACTGTGTAGGGGGTTGAGCACTGTGTAGAGGGTATAGCAATGTATAGGGTGTAGAGCACTGTGTAGAGCACCGTGTATTTGGTAGAACACTGTGTAGGTGGTAGAGCACTGTGTGAGGTGTAGAGCACTGTGGAGAGCACTGTGTAGGGGGTAGAGCTCACCTCACGGGTTTGGGAGTGTTGGAGTTGATGAAGTTGGACCTGAAGGTCAGAGATCTGCTTTTCCTTCTCAGAAAGCTGTTTAGTGAGACAGGCATGACTCTGCCGGAGCTGCTCCTCACT
>NC_139577.1:34845583-34855583 GCF_946808225.1 Silurus aristotelis | reverse complement strand
TCATGGAGGGGTCTGAAATTGTCATCGTAGGTGCATGTCCACTGTGAGAGACATAATCTAAAAAAAAAAAATCCAGAAATCACAATATATGATTTTTAAACTATTTATTTGTATGATACAGCTGCAAATAAGTATTTGAACACCTGTCTATCAGCTAGAATTCTGACCCTCAAAGACCTGTTAGTCTGCCTTTAAAATGTCCACCTTCACTACATTTATTATCCTAAATTAGATGCACCTGTTTGAGGTCGTTAGCTGCATAAAGACACCTGTCCACCCCATACAATCAGTAAGAATCCAACTACTAACATGGCCAAGACCAAAGAGCTGTCCAAAGACACTAGAGACAAAATTGTACACCTCCACAAGGCTGGAAAGGGCTACGGGGAAATTGCCAAGCAGCTTGGTGAAAAAAGGTCCACTGTTGGAGCAATCATTAGAAAATGGAAGAAGCTAAACATGACTGTCAATCTCCCTCGGACTGGGGCTCCATGCAAGATCTCACCTCGTGGGGTCTCAATGATCCTAAGGAAGGTGAGAAATCAGCCCAGAACTACACGGGAGGAGCTGGTCAATGACCTGAAAAGAGCTGGGACCACCGTTTCCAAGGTTACTGTTGGTAATACACTAAGACGTCATGGTTTGAAATCATGCATGGCACGGAAGGTTCCCCTGCTTAAACCAGCACATGTCCAGGCATGTCTTAAGTTTGCCAATGACCATTTGGATGATCCAGAGGAGTCATGGGAGAAAGTCATGTGGTCAGATGAGACCAAATAGAACTTTTGGGTCATAATTCCACTAAACGTGTTTGGAGGAAGAAGAATGATGAGTACCATCCCAAGAACACCATCCCTACTGTGAAGCATGGGGGTGGTAGCATCATGCTTTGGGAGTGTATTTCTGCACATGGGACAGGGCGACTGCACTGTATTAAGGAGAGGATGACCGGGGCCATGTATTGCGAGATTTTGGGGAACAACCTCCTTCCCTCAGTTAGAGCATTGAAGATGGGTCGAGGCTGGGTCTTCCAACATGACAA
Organism: Silurus aristotelis; assembly: GCF_946808225.1. NCBI lineage: Eukaryota > Metazoa > Chordata > Actinopteri > Siluriformes > Siluridae > Silurus > Silurus aristotelis. The sequence goes on along the minus strand of NC_139577.1, from coordinate 34,854,541 downwards.
TGACCCGAAGCACACAGTCAGGATAACCAAGGAGTGGCTCTGTAAGAAGCATATCAAGGTTCTGGCGTGGCCTAGCCAGTCTCCAGACCTAAACCCAATAGAGAATCTTTGGAGGGAGCTCAAACTCCGTGTTTCTCAGTGACAGGCCAGAAACCTGACTGATCTAGAGAAGATCTGTGTGGAGGAGTGGGCCAAAATCCCTCCTGCAGTGTGTGCAAACCTGGTGAAAAACTACAGGAAACATTTGACCTCTGTAATTGCAAACACAGGCTCCTGTACCAAATATTAACATTGACTTTCTCAGGTGTTCAAATACTTATTTGCAGCTGTATCATACAAATAAATAGTTAAAAAATCATACATTGTGATTTCTGGATTTTTTTTTAGATTATGTCTCTCACAGTGGACATGCACCTACGATGACAATTTCAGACCCCTCCATGATTTCTAAGTGGGAGAACTTGCAAAATAGCAGCGTGTTCAAATACTTATTTTCCTCACTGTACATATACATACACACACACACACACACAGACACACACACACACACAGACACACACAACGAATAAGTGATTTATTACCTTCTCCAGCTCCTGGATCTTGTGGTCTTTCACCTGCAGGATTTCCAAAACTTTACGGTCTTTAGCTTCTGCTTTCTGTTTCTCACTGACATGAGAGAGAGAAAGAGAGAGAGAGAGAGAGAGAGAGAGAGAGAGAGAGAGAGAGAGAGAGAGAGAGTCAAAGATACAATCAGAGAGATACAGCGAGATACAGTCAGAGAAATACAGAGATGCAGTCAGAGATACATTCAGAAAGATACAGAGATACAGCGAGATACAGTCAGAGATACAGTCAGAGAAATACAGAGATGCAGTCAGAAAGATACAGAGATACAGCGAGATACAGTCAGAGATACAGTCAGAGAAATACAGAGATGCAGTCAGAAAGATACAGAGATACAGCGAGATACAGTCAGAGATACAGTCAGAGAAATACAGAGATGCAGTCAGAAAGATACAGAGATACAGCGAGATACAGTCAGAGAGATAGAGTCAGAGAGATACAGAGAGATACAGTCGGAGAGAAATACAGAGATGCAGTCAGAAAGATACAGAGATACAGCGAGATACAGTCAGAGAGATAGAGTCAGAGAGATACAGAGAGATACAGTCGGAGAGAAATACAGAGATGCAGTCAGAGATACAGAGAGATACAATCAAAGATACAGAGAGATACAGTCAGAGATACAGTGATACAGTCAGAGAGAAATACAGAGAGATACAATCAAAGATACAGAGAGATACAGTCAGAGAAAGACACCGTTAGAAAGACGTGGAAAGAGAGAGAGAGTCAGAGAGACAGATAGAGAAATAGATAAGGGCAGACAGAGAGAAAGAGACAGAGTAAATCATTCTGATCTTGATCACATGATTAAAAAGGTGAGATGATGTAGTATAAGACAATACACGTGACTACCTGCAGCACACTGTGTACATAAATCTGTACAAGTGAATGCACTTAACCTTCACCAACAGATCACTAACTGAGACATGTGCAGAAGTTCAGGATGTGCAGGATCACAGCTAATAAACCGTGTTCTTAATAAAAATTCACCCTCTCCTCCTTGCAGAACATTCTTCCTCCTGAGATATCCTCGAGCCGATCTGCATGCACGGCACGTTTCAGAATCGACCCGGTGCTCATGAAGTCAGGAAAGGGTGAAGGCCATCTCAAAAGCACCATCTTCTCATTTTTCCACATTCAGGCTCTTTTTGGAAGAAGGTTGTTTTACATTTGATTCCTGAATTAACTGGAATCCAGTTTTTGAACATCCTATTCCACATTTATCCCCCATTTGCTGTTATTAAAATCTCCACTCTTCAGGGAAGATGTTCCACTAGATTTTGTGGAGATTCATTCAGCCACAATGGTGTTAGAAAAGTCAGGTACTGATGTAGGTGAGATGAGGAATCCTGGTGTGCAGTCAGTGTTCACATTCATCTCAATAAGGTAAGAGCTCTGCAGCAGAAGGTCTTCCAATCCAACCCATGAAGAGAAGATCCTCATGGTGAAGAAACACAGTGTACCTTATACATATCTGCAACCAAAAAGCTCTATTGTTACTTCATCTATTTTGTCTCAGATCCTTCAGATGCTTGTGATGAGGTAAAGGTGATAATGACTCTCAGAGATCACAATCATGTTTCAGGTGAACCTTCACGCACGTCCTTAGTGTGACATAAATGCCTCGCTTCACCTTTCAGCACATCACGCTGATCTTCCAGATCTTTCCTTGTTCCTCTCCAGTAGGAACTGCACCCTGGGAATGCTTTCATTTTGTTTAATGTCCTTTCTTTTATTCATAATCATCAATTAGCTCCATTTTGGAAAGCTCACTCAGCTGTTTGGAGGAGCTCGAGGTCTGAAGAGAGTGTTGATTATTTCTTATGCGCTGGAATCGTTATTCCTGATGACGGTTCTCGACCCGAGGAACGTCGGTTAAAGCTTAACGAGTTCATTAAGATCAGAGTTTAAACAACTGGAAGAGTTTACACGCATTTCTGCACAACTGCATATGGATCCAGTGACATGTTTACCTGTGTGAACAACTTGAAAACTTTACAGTAAACTTGAGCAATTAGGGCAGCTGTGTGTGTGTGTGTGTGTGTGTGTGTGTGTGTGTCTGATCTCTGGCCTTCAAGGCTCTCTCTCCCTTTCTTTCTCTCTCTCTATCTGTCTCTCTTTCATGATGCAACGGGATTATTGTGCTTGGAGATGAAACGCGGGGCGTTATGATGGGAATACCGGTGCTGTATATGAGGGAATAAAACACTCGGCGTGGGCTTTGAGCGCGGCGGCGCGTCCCCCGAGCGGGTCGAAGCGCTCGTCTCCAGGTATTAGTAATTATCCTGACATCAAAAACACACACAATCCAGAGAGAGATGGAGGAGAGAAGAGCGGCAGGAGGTCAGCAGGGACGGATCACACTTCCCCTGACGGATCTCTCTTTTATTCACTCTTTCTTTCTTTCTCTCTCTCTTGTTCCCTCGCTCTTCCCTGAAGGCCCTCGCTACATCGCTGATGTTTAAGCGCGTTCCCAACAGCCGGCCGGCCCCTACAAGGCTGAGCACGTATCCCAGAAGGCCATGCGCTCGACAGGAGTGAGGGCGGATATCACCACATCCACGCCCCTCGTGTTCTCTGTCTCAAGTGGAACCTCACCAGTTCTCTGAGGACCAGCGTACACAGTATGGAGGGAAAATTACAAGACTTACACACACACACACACACACACACACACACACACACAGTATGGAGGGAGAATTACATGATTCTTCATACAAACACACACAATATGGAGGAGAATTAAATGACCTTTTCTCCTCCATTGCATCAAATTCCTCTTGTGTTTTGAGATGTTTATCAAAATCACTGTATTCACCATATAAGTTCCACCACAAGCGAAACTCCTCCACAGCCAATCACAATCCACCATTCACACCTGAACTTCCAGCTGATCACAATCCACTTTTCACACCTGAACTTCCAGCCAATCACAATCCACTTTTCACACCTGAACTTCCAGCCAATCACAATCCACTATTCACACCGGAACACCTTCCAGCCAATCACAATCCACTATTCACACCGGAACACCTTCCAGCCAATCACAATCCACTATTCACACCGGAACACCTTCCAGCCAATCACAATCCACCATTCACACCTGAACTTCCAGCTGATCACAATCCACTTTTCACACCTGAACTTCCAGCCAATCACAATCCACTTTTCACACCTGAACTTCCAGCCAATCACAATCCACTATTCACACCGGAACACCTTCCAGCCAATCACAATCCACTATTTACACCTGAACTTCCAGCCAATCACAATCCACTATTCACACCGGAACACCTTCCAGCCAATCACAATCCACTATTCACACCGGAACACCTTCCAGCCAATCACAATCCACTATTCACACCTGAACACCTTCCAGCCAATCACAATCCACTATTCACACCTGAACCCCCTTTCAGCCAATCACAATCCACTATTCACACCTGAACTTCCAGCCAATCACAATCCACTATTTACACCTGAACACCTTCCAGCCAATCACAATCCACTATTCACACCTGAACCCCCTTTCAGCCAATCACAATCCACTATTTACACCTGAACACCTTCCAGCCAATCACAATCCACTATTCACACCTGAACTCCTTCCAGCCAATCACAATCCACTATTCACACCTGAACCCCCTTTCAGCCAATCACAATCCAGTATTTACACCTGAACACCTTCCAGCCAATCACAATCCACTATACACACCTGAACTTCCAGCCAATCACAATCCACTATTCACACCTGAACTTCCAGCCAATTACAATCCACTATTTACACCTGAACACCTTCCAGCCAATCACAATCCACTATTCACACCTGAACCCCCTTTCAGCCAATCACAATCCACTATTCACACCTGAACACCTTCCAGCCAATCACAATCCACTATTCCACACCTGAACTTCCAGCCAATCACAATCCACTATACACACCTGAACTTCCAGCCAATCACAATCCACTATTCACACCTGAACTTCCAGCCAATCACAATCAACTATTCACACCTGAACTTCCAGCCAATTACAATCCACTATTCACACCTGAACTCCTTCCAGCCAATCACAATCCACTATTCACACCTGAACACCTTCCAGCCAATCACAATCCACTATTCACACCTGAACACCTTCCAGCCAATCACAATCCACTATTCACACCTGAACACCTTCCAGCCAATCACAATCCACTATTCACACCTGAACTCCTTCCAGCCAATCGCAATCCACTATTCACACCTGAACTCCTTCCAGCCAATCACAATCCACTATTCACACCTGAACACCTTCCAGCCAATCACAATCCACTATTCACACCTGAACACCTTCCAGCCAATCACAATCCACTATTCACACCTGAACACCTTCCAGCCAATCACAATCCACTATTCACACCTGAACTCCTTCCAGCCAATCACAGTCCACTATTCACACCTGAACGTCCAGCAGATAAATTTAAAGTGACAGTGGTGAACCTCTGGACAGAAGCTGATCAGGAGTGTTGAGCTCCAGTGGAGGAGTAATGAATGATCACTAGCTACGTTCACACGTCCATTTTGTCATTCCGTTTAAAAGATTAGAGACTCGAGATCAGATAGACTTTGTGACATCTATTATTTTTACATCTATTTTTATGTAAATTGTGTCTCTTAATCAAACTGCAGCATAAATTTGTAGGGATACTACTGCTGGAAGGTGTGAGGGAAAGACAGGTGAAGAAAGCTGAGCTTTTCGGTGGCTGTGCATCATTGAGGAGCATCCGAATCCCATCACTCCATCCTCCAAAAAGGAGCAGCAGCAAGTGGATGAAGGTCTGTAGTAAAGACTAGTGGACGGGTGGAGGGATTTATGGTCCCAGAAGGAGAGACTCAGAAATCCAGTTCTCCTAATTACGTGCATCGCGCTTGTTTTATACAAACTGGGAAGCTGTGTGGAAAACCGTGTTGTGGTGAATAAGAGCGGAGATTTTCCCGTATATCTTCTGCAAGGGAATGATGAATACGATACGAGATCTGATACTGATGCCAGGTGAACAGGAGGCACCTGAAATCACACGGAGATTTGAGCAAGCGCATTTTGTCTCTCTAATACTGGATCTTATGATCGCCACTAATCAGTTGAACACGTTTACATGGCAGAATTTTTATTTTGTTCGGTTTATGGAAAGGTTTATTCCACTTCTCTGAAACACATTTCAATTTCATTAGATTTCTACATTTTTATTCCGACTGAGGTGTTTATATGGAGCATTTTCATTTGGATTCTTTAAACCGATTACATGCTCCATGTAAACGTCTCCTGGACCTGGTATAACCTGCCTTCTGCATTTATTACCATACAACTCAGAGATTTACAGTTATACGACTTATATATATCTCTCTCATGGTATCCGGTATTGCGTTGTGATATTTTTGTAAAAATCGTTCATCCTTCATTTACAGGACGAGTTTCTAATTATAAAATAAATAAATAGATATTTATAGAACTTTTACATATAATGCCTCAAAAAACAACTTATGAGCTTCTTTACATACAAAAATAAATCAAATATAATAAATATATTTAAGTAATAAAATATAGTAAAATAACACAAAAATGTGAACAATAAACCAATATAATGATCAACTGAAGTAAATATTATAGAAAACGTTTATAAAAGCACTGGTGTAGTCGTTTTAGTTTTTTCACGCTGATGTACATTTTTTTTCTCTCTTCACAAATTGAAGCGTTTGATTAGGGCATACGGACGTAGAACACGGCGAGGATTTGGCGTGTGGATAAACGCACGCTTCACGAGCACGGTCTCTCTGCGGCGGGCTTTGCGTAGATCCGATGACGGACGCTCGGAGGATCGCCGTTAATCTCGGGACGTATTCCTCCGTCGATTGGGCGTCTTAAAGCACAGCGTGTGAAGAACGTGAGGAGTCGGTCACGTATGAAACGAGGCTCTTTAGCGCAGCGTTCCCATGCCGCTGGCTCGCTAGTACACCGCGAGGTCCCTCGTCGGGTTCATCTCAGCCGCACCGGAATCTGCTGTTTATCCCTTAAAGAAGAGCACTCGGCTGAGCTTTCCCTTTCTTTCTGTTCTTTTCTTCTGCGGGACGTGAAGTGATAGAGGGAGAGTTTTCATTAGAGAGAAGTTCTGCCTCCAGAGGAGAAGCCTGTGAATCCGACGAGGATGAGGGCGGATTAGAGCCGCTTCGGATCTCCGCACTTTGACGCCTTTATAACCTCAGAAATATAATCAGGAGAAAAAAATACCAGATCTCCAGATGGAACAGTGTGTTCTGCAGAGACTCGGCCTCCAAAACGCTGAGATGATTCCAGATCCAGAACCTCCAGGGCTTTAATATCGCTTAAGAACCTCTGTTCTGTGTTTCACAATTATTTATAAACAACAAAAAAGGGTTTCTTTAGATAATGAAGGAGTTCTAGATCACCATGGCCAATAGATCAGATAAAACTTGGAATTTTTTATTTTACAGACATCTTACTGATAAATCTTTCTGTTTGGCCGATATTTTCCTAAATGGATTATGGCTCCATATCGCGCATTAGCACTTTGTTTTTAAGACGTGAATTCAGTTTCTCACAGACAGTAGAATGACTAATCACCATTCACTTTCTAATATGATGCGAGTATGTTGTGTCACATGATAAAACTCTGGTGATACATAAATTCAAACAAAAATGAAAACGTTTTACTAACAAATAATAACAAATCCCACGACTGGCTCTTTCTCAGATATAAACTTCTTCTCCGTTACTTTTTAACAAAACTGTTCCAGCGGACTCTAAAAGCCTGCGTGCTCCAGAGTTGAAGCTCAGTCACGTGAACTGTACAGAAATGTTTAAATTCAGAAATATCTGCTGTATTTAAATGTCCATGATGGATGAAGTACACAAACCATGTATTTGAGTAAAAGTAGATCCACTCTGTAAAATATCACTCCAGTAAAAGTCAAAAACATTTTTGCCTTCAAATGTGAAAAAACTAATTTACACAATTTCGATATCTTTGGAAAGAAGACACTTTGAGTTTTCAAAGTCAATATTGCTCAAGAAAATATATTATAGATGCTGAAGAACCATGAATATAAATATTTCCTTCATATGTAAATACATGAAATCAGTCCTGGAAAAATCCAGAAAAATACTGAATTGAAAGCCACATGTCTCATAAGATAATATTTAAAATTTCATTAAGATTTGCATGAAAACTGAGATTCCTACAAACATTTATCTGAGACAATGTCTGATCCCTTTCTCCCTCCCCCTGTATGAGACACACCTGCTAAACTCAAGTGTTCATTCAGACTCGATTCATTTAGCTATTGATATTGATGACCAGGTAGCAGACAAGCTCTTGTTTTACAGTCATGACCATTCATAATGATGTGCAGCCATTTCACTCTCAACACACACACACACACACACACACACACACACACACACACACACACACACTTTTCAAACATTTCTCTTCTAAAAACATGGGCAATAAAACCAATTAAATGGTATAAAACTATAAAGGAGATTTATTGTAACTTACAGATGTAAAATCGCTTCTCCATGCAGAACTCCAAGTCTCTGTTGTTACTCCGCCCACAAGAATATTTCTCACATCACTGCTTTGTGAAAATCTCCCATAAAACAACTTTTTTGACTGACCATATTATTTTGTAAACAAAGTCCAGTTATAAACAGCTGTTTGTGTTGACCTGAGAGCTGCATCACTTCCTGGTTCCTCACACCATGTGCTGCTTCGACCAGTAGGAGTACATAAAGAGTAATAAAACTAAGACTCACTCACGTAGAGAATAAAATCCTCCCATATATCGTTAGAATCCTGCACTCATTAGCTACATTTTCCATCAGTCATTTTGTTTCTATAATGTTACTGTCTGGAAATAAAAGGTTTGAAATGAGAGGTGGTGCAGAATAAAAACATCACGGCACCTGCCTATAGAGTGGAGACTCAAGACCACGATTCCGTCTCTTTTACTGATTTAACACTATATTCTCAGTTGTTTTGTAACTATATATATATATATACAGTGAGGAAAATAAGTATTTGGACACGCTGCTATTTTGCAAGTTCTCCCACTTAGAAATCATGGAGGGGTCTGAAATTGTCATCGTAGGTGCATGTCCACTGTGAGAGACATAATCTAAAAAAAAATCCAGAAACCACAATATATGATATTTAAACTATTTATTTGTATGATACAGCTGCAAATAAGTATTTGAACACCTGTCTATCAGCTAGAATTCTGACCCTCAAAGACCTGTTAGTCTGCCTTTAAAATCTCCACCTCCACTACATTT
>NC_139577.1:34828083-34838083 GCF_946808225.1 Silurus aristotelis | reverse complement strand
CTGATATACGTTTCAATTTAATTGATATTTGATTATTTGCACTCCAAAAGACCTTAGTTTCCTCAGCAGAAAGAGTCTGCTCTGTCCTCTCTTATAAATGACCTCATTATGATCTGTCCAGTTTAGTTTAGTGTTCAGATAAACACCCAGGTATTTAAGAGTCCACTCTCACAATGTCCTTTCCCTGAATGTTCACTGGTGATAATGAAGTTTGTTTGTGCCTACAGATAGATAGATATATATTTATATATTTAATATATTTATTAATAATAATAATAATAATAATAATAAAAATCACACACACATGCTAGTGCTCGAAGTGCCAAGGTAATGTGAGTGGGCTGAATTTATTCCAACATCAGAAAAAAAAGAGTGCCGATGTAAGAGTAAATCCTGTCCTGCTCCAGAGCAGCTCAAATTGCCTTAGCGCTGTCATTAAGGCCCTGACCTGCCATGCTGCGTCTCATTACTGCGCTCGTTTGAGCTGCGATATCAGACGCATTCGAGCGACTGCTAATCTGCGACATCTGCCCCGTTAGCCGAGCAGACGCCCGGCGCTCATGAATCGCCTCGTTCTCCTCTCTGTCTCAATAAAAGCTCTTTATTTACTGATGATAATGAGCACTCGTCTGTCATGTGCTTTCTGATATCAGCTTCTAAAGACCAGTGATGCAGAAGTCATTACTGTAACATGGCCTGCTGACACACACACACACACACACACACACACACACACACACACACACAAACACACACACACACACACACACAAAGCGAACATCACACACAGTAACTACACAGTGTGTGATGTTCGCTTTGTGTGTGTGTGTGTGTGTTTGTGTGTGTGTGTGTGTGTGTGTGTGTGTTTGTGTGTGTGTGTGTGTGTGTGTGTGTGTGTGTGTGTGTGTGTGTGTGTGTTTATTTACAGTATTTATTATAATATAAAAAAATGTATGTGCACTAACACACATGTATACTATTCTGCTGTGTAAGTATAAGTGTGAAAACACTGAGTGGTTTATGAGAGACACGTGTATGTTCCCTTTGTTTTTATGCAACAACTCAGTAATGTAACGGTCTGAGGATTTCCTTTGACCAAATAAATGTCCAGCTGTTCCACTTTATGTTCAGCAATAATATATCAAAAAGACGTAAATCTAATTTGTTAGAAAATTAAAGCAATAAGGAGGTAAATATAATTATAATAAATACATTAATTAATTAATAGAAAACAACAATAATAATAATAATAATAATAATAACTATACTAATTTTCTTCTTCTTCTTTCGGCTGCTCCCATTAGGGGTCTCCACAGCAGATCATCCGTCTCCATACCCCTCTGTCCTCTACATCTGCCTCTTTCACACCAACTACCTGCATGTCTTCCCCTCACCACATCCATAAACCTCCTCCTTGGTCTTCCTCTTTTCCTCCTTCCTGGTGTCTCCATCCTCAGCATTCTCCTACTGAAAAACCCCATGTCCCTCCTCTGCACATGTCCAAACCATCTTAATCTCACCTCCCTCACCTTGTCACCAAAACGTCCTACATGCGCCGTCCCTCTAATAAACTCATTTCTAATCCTGTCCATCGTCGTCACTCCCAATGAACGCTTTCTCTAAATTCACAAACACACAATGAACCTTCCAGAATCTGGTTAAAAACTCCACTGCATCTCTCCTAAACATCTCCATGCTTCTACCGGTATGTCTTCTGGTCCAACCGACTTTCCATTCTTCATCCTCTTAATCGCTCTCACTTCCTTCTTACTAATCCTATCCACTTCCTGCTTCACATCTCCACACCATCCAACCTTCTCTCTCTCTCATTTTCCTCATTCATCAGCTGCTCAAAATACTCCCTCCATCTTCTCAAAACACTCTCCTCACTAGTCAACACATTTCCATCTCCATCCTTTATTGCTCTAACTTGCAGCACTCTTGGCTCTGCCTGGCTAATCGCTACAAATCCTTTTCTCCTTCCTCAGTGTCCAACTTCTCCTACAGCTCCTCATATGCCTTTTCCTTGGCTTTCACCACATCCCTCTTCACCTGCTGCTGCATCTCCTTGTTCTCCTGCCTACTTTTCTCATCACTCTGTTAATCCCAATTCTGTTTCTCCACCTCTTTCTCCTTCTGCTCTCCTGCACTTCCTCATTCCACCACCACGTCTCTTTGTCTTCCTTTCTATTTACAGATAGAAACCAAGTATCACACCAAGTATCTTTCCAGCTGCCACCCCCACCCTATGCCCCATCCCCCCATCATCCTGTCACCCCATCCACCCCTTACCCCCACCCTCTGCCCCATCACCCCATCATCCTGTCACCCCATCACCCCCACCCTCTGCCCCATCACCCCATCATCCTGTCACCCCATCACCCCCACCCTCTGCCCCATCACCCCATCATCCTCTCACCCCATCCCCAATCACCCCCACCCTCTGCCCTATTACCCCATCATCCTGTCACCCCATCACCCCACCCTCTGCCCCATCACCCCATCATCCTCTCACCCCATCCCCAATCACCCTCACCCTCTGCCCTATTACCCCATCATCCTGTCACCCCATCACCCCACCCTCTGCCCCATCACCCCATCATCCTCTCACCCCATCCCCAATCACCCCCACCCTCTGCCCTATTACCCCATCATCCTGTCACCCCATCACCCCACCCTCTGCCCCATCACCCCATCATCCTCTCACCCCATCCCCAATCACCCTCACCCTCTGCCCCATTACCCCATCATCCTGTCACCCCATCACCCCCACCCTTTGCCCCATTACCCCATCATCCTCTCACCCCATCCCCAATCACCCCCACCCTCTGCCCTATTACCCCATCATCCTGTCATCCCATCACCCCCACCCTCTGCCCCATTACCCTATCATCCTCCCACCCCATCCCCCATCACCCCCACCCTCTGCCCAATCACCCCATCATCCTGTCACCCCATTCCCCATCACCCCACCCTCTGCCCTATCATCCTGTCACCCCATCCCCCATCACCCCACCCTCTGCCCCATCATCCTGTCACCCCATCCCCCATCACCCCCACCCTCTGCCCCATCACCCCATCACCCTCTCACCCCATCAACCCCACCCTCTGCCCCATCACCCTTCACCCCATCACCCCCACCCTCTGCCCCATCACCCCATCACCCTCTCACCCCATCACCCCCACCCTCTGCCCCATCACCCCATCACCCTCTCACCCCATCACCCCCACCCTCTGCCCCATCACCCCATCACCCTCTCACCCCATTACCCCCACCCTCTGCCCCATCACCCCATCACCCTCTCACCCCATCACCCCCACCCTCTGCCCCATCACCCCATCATCCTGTCACCCCATATATTATATATATAATATTAGTCTTAACCATTTTTCATACTTTATAGTTATATAGTTATACTTTTAATATAGTTTTATACTTTATTGAATTATTTTTTTTTTTACTTTATTTTATTTTTATAATTTATTTTTCATGTTTACATGTTGGACAGTCATAAAAAGCATTTCACTACATGTCGTACTCTGTATAAATGTAAATACAATTTAAATCTATATGTATTTCCTGTGACAGCAGCCTGTTAGTGTGTGTGTGTGTGTGTGTGTGTGTGTGTGTGTGTGTGTGTGTGTGTGTGTCTCTCCTTTTTTGCTCATACACAGGACAAGCACTTCACTCGTTCCTTCACCATCTGATGGCCTTCAAATCACCTCACTGGGACAGAGGAAGAGATAAGGAGAAGAACGCTGAGACGAGGACGAACTCACACCACGTGGCCGTGTGGAAGTGTGGGAAAAAAGATGAGAACACACACATACACATACACACACACATACACACACACACACATACACATACACAAACACACACACACACACACACACACACACACACACACACACACACACACACACACACACACACACACATGATCACATTAATGTGAAAATCATGTGAAGGAGCTGCTTTACACGTCAACGAATCACATGTGATATAAATGTGTTTAATAATCACTTCTGAACAGAAAGACATCATACTCAAAACACTGACGTAACAAATCAGTGAAAATAAATACAAATAAAATACAATTAAATATGCAGATAAATTAAACTGTTTATTGATTTCTAATAGAAAACATACAAACAATAAATAAATAAATAAATAAATAAAGTCAAAAATAAACAGTCGAAATTAACACAAAAAATGGGCAAATAAATAATTAACTAATAAATAATTTTTTAAAACAACATTCAAATATAAAAATAAACAAATACTTAAAAACTTAAAAACTGTCATGTGAAAATCAAACACTTAATTATTACAACTTAAATCATTTTGTACAATTATTATTTTAAATAATTATTACTTATTATAAAACACAGTCATTAGTGTTACTCAGGTCAGGTGACTCTCAGTTTTGTGTTATGAAGGACATCCAGTGTAAAACATGTGCCAAATCAAATATGCGGATCACGAATCAGAATTTCATCCTGGATCGGTCGAGGACCGGGTTACCAACAACCACCACAGGTATCATTAACAACAGGGTAAATTGTGCTCCTGTTGGCTGAAGGAGGAGAAGGAGAGGAGGAAGACGTCTACAGAGACAGCAGGGAAAGGAGAAGTGGAGGAGAGTGGAGGAGAGTGGAGGTTCGGGTTGGTACTTTAAATATTGGTACTATGACTGGTACAGGGAGAGAGGGAGCTGATATGATGGAGAGGAGAAAGTTAGAGATGTTGTGTGTTCAGGAGACCAAGTGGAAAGGGAGTAAGAGCAGGAACATTGGAGGTGGGTTTAAACTGTTCTATCATGGTGTGGATGGAAAGAGAAATGGTGTAGGGTGATTCTGAAGGAAGAGTACAGTAAGAGTGTAGTGGAGGTGAAGAGAGTTTCTGATAGGGTGATGATCGTGAAGCTGGAAGTTGAAGGGATGATGATAAATGTCATCAGTGTTTATGCTTCACAAGTTGGCTGTGAGATGGAGGAGAAGGGAAGATTCTGGAGTGAATTAGATGAAGTGGTAGAAGGTGAACGTAGGAATGAAAGATTGGTGATTGGGGCAGACTTTAAGACAGTGGCATTGAGTAAAAGACAGGAGGTGGAGCTGAAGGTACCAGAGTTGAAGATGTTGAGATGTTCCTTGGGAGTGATGAGGATCGACAGGATTAGAAACGAGTTCATTAGAGGGACAGTGCATGTAGGACGTTTTGGAGACAAGGTGAGGGAGGGGAGATTGAGATGGTTTGGACATGTGCAGAGGAGGGACATGGGGAATATCAGTAGGAGAATGCTGAGGATGGAGACACCAGGAAGGAGGAAAAGAGGAAGACCAAGGAGGAGGTTTATGGATGTGGTGAAGGAAGACATGCAGGTAGTTGGTATGAAAGAGGCAGATGTAGAGGACAGTGGTGTATGGAGACGGATGATCTGCTGTGGCGCCCCCTAATGGAAGAAGCTGGGAGAAGAAGAAGAAGAAGAAGAAGATTATTTATTATAAAAAATATATAAAAAAATTGAATACAATCAAATACACACATAATACACGTAAAAACACTCAACATTTGTACAAATAAAATGCAATAACATTAATTTCTTATGTGTAAAAATAAATAATTAAATACACAGGTGCACAGAGATTGGTTGTGAGTGTAGAGTGAGCCATTCACCATTTTGGAAAGTTGTGGAGAAACTCCTTGTTTAAACTCCAGTGTACAGTGGATTGCGATTGGCTGAAAGTTCAGGTGTGAATAGTGGATTGTGATTGGCTGGAAGTTCAGGTGTGAATAGTGGATTATGATTGGCTGGAAGTTGAATGCTCTGCTTAAAAATACCTGTAACCATAGTAACATCCAATTCCAGTTTCATCCAGAGTGAGCCAGTGATTGTACACGATTTCGAATGACCTCACTGAGCTCCATGGAGGAGTTTTGCACGTGGTGGAAGTTCTATAGTGAATACGGGGTGTGCCAGCGGTGAGCAAATGGATGGAACGAGCGGTAAGAAACACCTGCAGCTAATGAGACTAATCAGTGCGCTCTGTTTCAGACCGACAACGCCAATAAAGAGGAGCGAGACACCAGCCTTGGGGAGACACCAAGCAGAGACCGACGGAAGGGTCAGTGAACGGTGACTGAGCAGGGGCGGGCGGCAGAGTAAGACATACCGGCCGGCGAGTGCACACAGACAGACACCAGGAAAGGTGTGCCGGTCCACAAGGAAACTCGGGGGGGCGCAAGAGAGAGAGAGAGAGAGCATGCCGAACTGCAAGTAAGATGGGCAGACGCCAGAGGAAGACAGGCATCTCACACCTACACCTGGATCATCATCATAATGTTTAAAATATGATTATATTTAGGAGGGTGTAGTTAAAGGTGTTGGTGTGGGCGGAGCTCTGCCATAAGAATAATATCGGTATTAAACTGGTGTAACAGCTCCTAAATGGATTTGGTAAGAACATACTATTATGATACTGTAACCAGTAGGAACATGATACACATGCAATCTGGTGATCCAAAGTGTAGAAACCGGAGGTTTAAGAGCTTTACAGTGTGTGTGTGTGTGTGTGTGTGTGTGTGTGTGTGTGTGTGTGTGTGTGTGAAGAACCATATAAATGTTCAAATTAAGGTTTGTGTTCCAGTTTAAAAGTTCAGCTCCAGGTGTTTTAGTAGAACCCCAGGCACTGAGCATTTCTCCATCAAAAGGCCAGGGCCAGAGGTCAGCGCTCAGTCCAGCTGTCCAAGAGGAATCTGTGACATCACCAGCGTGACCTTTACGTCCCGTGTCCTGTGTGAAGGAAATATTCGGTTCTCGTATCGAGCACAAACAGGTGATGACGCTGTGACGTCGGTCCCTGAGGACGAGCCACTGGGAAACGCTCGATAGCTCATCATCAACTGGCCTTTGAGTAATTAGACAGCTAGAGAAGAACATGTGTGTGTGTGTGTGTGTGTGTGTGTGTGTGTGTGTGTGTGTGTGTGTGTGTGTGTGTGTGTGTGTGTGTGTGTGAAACAAACTCAGACTCACACACTGTCCCACACACACGCTTACTCACTCACACACTCACTCACACTGTCCCACAGGTGGCTCATAAAATAAAAAGGAGACGAAGGAGCAGAAGAAGGAGAAAATATCTAGTGCTGCTTGAATGTCATGTTTTCCATCAGCAAATAGAAGGAGTGTGTACATGAGTGTGTGATTGTGTGCGTGTATGTGAGCGTGGCCTCGGCCTTGTGATGAATAACTTTAATTGTCCAAATTGTTCCCACATTATCAGAACGCAATCAGATCCGAGCGCACATTAAAGTAGACACAGGACCAGGGCCAGGAGTGATTTTATTCAATAACGCCGCACAGCGTGGTCCTTCATCTTCAGGAATAATCCTCTCTCTCTCTCTCACACACACACACACACACACACACACACACAAAGCATTCTGAGATCTCTTGCCAACAAGGTCGGAACGTGACAAAGCACTGTGTATAAACCCCTCTGTTCTGTCACTCAGTTCTTCTCACAACTTCAGAACCACAAAGAGGAGATCCAGGATCTCTATGACCATGACCTTCATGACTTGTGTGTGTGTATGACCTTCAGGAAGCTTTACAAAGAGGAACACTGGGTAAGATCTAAACCAAACCTCACATGTGCACCTCCACCCCAACCATCACAGATGGCGGGCATCCAAGATGGTGGTGCGGCAGAAGCTCGCGAACGATGTGTCAGCATACAGAGAGGAGGTACACCAGTTAACAACCTGCTGTGGAGCCAACAACCTGTCTCTGAATGTTGACAAAACCAAAGAGATGGTTGTGGACTTCAGGAGAGCACAGAGCGACATCATTGATGGATTCTCAGTGGAGATCGTCAAGAGCACCAAATTCCTTGGTGTTCATCTGGCGGATAACCTCACCTGGTCACTCAAGACCAGCTCCATCACCAAGAGCCCAACAGCCTCTTTACTTCCCAAAAAGGCTAAGGAAAGCTCATCTCCCTTCCCCCCCATCCTGACCATGTTCTACAGAGGGACCATTAAGAGCATCCTGAGCAGCTGCATCACTGCCTGGTTTGGGAACTGCACCGTCTCAGATCGCAAGACCTACAGAGGATAGTAAGGACAGCTGAGAAGATCATCGGAGTCTCTCTCCCCTCCATCATGGACATTTACACCACACGCTGCATCCGCAAAGCCAACAGCATTGTGGACGACCACGCACACCCCTCACACACACTCCTCAGACACCCCCTTCACACCCCCACCCCCACACCCCTCAGACACACACACCCGTCACACACACTCTTTACCCTCCTGCTATCAGGAAAGCGGTTCCGAAGCATTCGGGCCTCACATCCAGACCGTGTAACAGCTTTTTCCCGCAAGCCATCAGACTCCTCAATACACAGAACTGAACTAGAACTCACACACACACACACACACACACACACACACACACACACACACACACACACTCAACTGTGTGTTACCGAACTGTACAACCTGAACTCATTACTCATCTCAATCCATTTCACCATCATTTATAAATATTTATACTTCACCATATTACACTGTTTACATGCTGTTTTTTTGCGTCTCTTGACTGCTGCTGCTGCTGTTTTCTGCACTGCATAGTGTTTGTTTATATTTACTCTCGGTTAGAGTCTTTATAGTTCTCTTTACACACTACTGTATATTCAGAGTGTACAGAAGGTTTACTGGTCGGCGCTAACCTGTGTTATGAATATTGTCCCACACTGTCTTGTATTGTCTTGTGTTGTCTGTCTGTCTGTACTGTTTGTCTGTACTTTTTGAACTGTCTGTCTGTACTGTCTGTCTGTCTGTACTGTTTGTACTGTCTGTACTGTTTGTACTGTCTGTCTGTACTGTCTGTCTGTCTGTACTGTTTGTACTGTCTGTACTGTTTGTACTGTCTGTCTGTACTGTCTGTCTGTCTGTACTGTCTGTCTGTCTGTACTGTTTGTACTGTCTGTCTGTACTGTTTGTACTGTTTGTACTGTCTGTACTGTTTGTACTGTCTGTCTGTACTGTCTGTCTGTCTGTACTTTTTGTACTGTCTGTACTGTTTGTACTGTCTGTCTGTACTGTCTGTCTGTCTGTACTGTTTGTACTGTATGTACTGTTTGTACTGTCTGTCTGTACTGTCTGTCTGTCTGTACTGTCTGTCTGTCTGTACTGTTTGTACTGTCTGTACTGTTTGTACTGTCTGTCTGTACTGTCTGTCTGTCTGTACTGTCTGTCTGTCTGTCTGTACTGTTTGTACTGTATGTACTGTTTGTACTGTCTGTCTATACTGTTTGTACTGTTTGTACTGTCTGTCTGTATTCTCTGTCTGTACGTTTTTTTTGTCTGTACTGTTTGCACTCGATGCACTTTATGTAGCTTTGTGTTGTGTTGTAGCTCCATGTTGTTTAGTGTAGCACCAGGGTTCTGGAGGAACGTTGTCTCGTTTTTACTGTGTATTGTGTACCACTGTGTATAGTAGAAATGACAATAAAAGCCTTTTGACCCTTGAATTGACATCCTCCTTAAGGAACATCTAATTGCAGATTGCTGCTATGATCCGCTTCTCCACTCATCTATCCACTAGGTTCTAGTGTGTTTTAGGTGTCTGAGGAGATTTGACTTCATTATTGAGATCACACACTGATGTTGCAGGAGGTAAGGAGTCTCCAGTTCAAGGTAATCCCGAACGTGTTTAGAGTTGAGGAGGGCAGGGCTCTGTGCAGGACACAAGAGATCTTTCACTCCATTTTCACACCATGTGGAGCTCATGCTGGAGCAGGTTTTGGAGATCTTGTGTGTGTGTGTGTGTGTGTGTGTGTGTGTGTGTGTGTGTGTGTGTATAATGAGAGTGCGTTATGTGTGTATGTGTGTGTAAGTATGTTTGTGTTTATCACGATTATCTGTGTGTGCATCACAAGTATGTGTGTGTGTGTGTGTGTATATAAGCATGTATGTGAAAAGAAAATA
>NC_139577.1:34814019-34816519 GCF_946808225.1 Silurus aristotelis | reverse complement strand
GATTGTTAGACCGTTAGACTGTGTTAGACTGTTAGACTGTGTTAGACTGTTGGACTGTGTTAGACTGTGTTAGATTGTTAGACTGTTGGACTGTGTTAGACTGTGTTAGATTGTTAGACTGTTAGACTGTTAGACTGTGTTAGACTGTTGGACTGTGTTAGACTGTGTTAGATTGTTAGACCTTTAGACTGTGTTAGACTGTTAGACTGTGTTAGATTGTTAGACTGTTAGACTGTGCTAGACTGTTAGACTGTTTTAGATTGTTAGACTGTTAGACTGTGTTAGACTGTTAGACTGTGTTAGACTGTTGGACTGTGTTAGACTGTGTTAGATTGTTAGACTGTTGGACTGTGTTAGACTGTGTTAGATTGTTAGACTGTTAGACTGTTAGACTGTGTTAGACTGTGTTAGATTGTTAGACTGTTGGACTGTGTTAGACTGTGTTAGATTGTTAGACTGTTAGACTGTTAGACTGTGTTAGACTGTGTTAGATTGTTAGACTGTTAGACTGTTAGACTGTGTTAGACTGTTGGACTGTGTTAGACTGTGTTAGATTGTTAGACCTTTAGACTGTGTTAGACTGTTAGACTGTGTTAGATTGTTAGACTGTTAGACTGTGTTAGACTGTTCGACTGTGTTAGATTGTTAGACTGTTAGACTGTGCTAGACTGTTAGACTGTTTTAGATTGTTAGACCGTTAGACTGTGTTAGACTGTTAGACTGTGTTAGACTGTTAGACTGTGTTAGACTGTTGGACTGTGTTAGACTGTGTTAGATTGTTAGACTGTTGGACTGTGTTAGACTGTGTTAGATTGTTAGACTGTTAGACTGTTGGACTGTGTTAGACTGTTAGACTGTGTTAGATTGTTAGACTGTGTTAGACTTTTAGATTGTTAGACTGTGTTAGACTGTTAGACTGTTAGACTGTGTTAGACTGTTAGACTGTGTTAGATTGTTAGACTGTTAGATTGTTAGACTGTTGGACTGTGTTAGATTGTTAGACTGTGTTAGACTGTTGGACTGTGTTAGATTGTTAGACTGTTAGATTGTTAGACTGTTAGACTGTGTTAGACTGTTAGACTGTGTTAGACTGTTGGACTGTGTTAGATTGTTAGACTGTTAGATTGTTAGACTGTTAGATTGTTAGACTGTTAGATTGTTAGACTGTTGGACTGTGTTAGATTGTTAGACTGTGTTAGACTGTTGGACTGTGTTAGATTGTTAGACTGTTAGATTGTTAGACTGTTAGATTGTTAGACTGTTAGATTGTTAGATTGTTAGACTGTTAGATTGTTAGACTGTTAGATTGTTAGACTGTTAGATTGTTAGACTGTGTTAGATTGTTAGACTGTGTTAGATTGTTAGACTGTTAGACTGTGTTAGACTGTTGGACTGTGTTAGATTGTGTTAGATTGTTAGACTGTGTTAGATTGTTAGACCGTTAGAATGTGTTAGACTGTTAGACTGTGTTAGATTGTTAGACCGTTAGACTGTGTTAGACTGTTGGACTGTGTTAGACTGTGTTAGACTGTGTTAGACTGTGTTAGATTGTTAGACTGTTAGACTGTGTTAGACTGTGTTAGATTGTTAGACTGTTAGACTGTTGGACTGTGTTAGACTGTTAGACTGTGTTAGATTGTTAGACTGTGTTAGACTTTCAGACTGTTAGACTGTTAGACTGTGTTAGATTGTTAGACTGTGTTAGACTTTTAGATTGTTAGACTGTTAGACTGTTAGACTGTGTTAGATTGTTAGACTGTTAGATTGTTAGACTGTTAGATTGTTAGATTGTTAGACTGTGTTAGATTGTTAGACTGTGTTAGACTGTTAGACTGTTAGATTGTGTTAGACTGTGGTGGGGCAGCAGGCATAATTGTAATTAATGTGAAAAACTACTCTGCAGGTGACATCTGAAAACATAATAAAAAGCAAGGATGATGTGGAGAAGACTTCTTACTACACCTGCATTTTCTAAAATAAATCAAGGCATTTTATTACCTTCTCCACATCCTTCTCAACACAGACTTGATCTTTTAGTGATAATTAGTGCTGTTTAGGGGTCTCCGGAAAGCAAGGAATAGAAAGAAAAAATAAACATACATACAAAATGTTTTTTAGAGATTATTCAAACAACTTCATGAATGACCAGTGTCAGCTGAAAACATAAAATGAAAGCATTTACACATTTTCAATTAAAAAACGAGAAAAAGCACCTGAATGAGATGGTCTCAGCACGATTGCAAACTAACTCTGGGGTGGTTCGCTTGTGGTGTGAAAGCAATTGTACCAAATCATGAAAGTGAACCACTATTAATGAGATATTAAAATAATATTACATTAATGAGATATTTCAAACCCGATTCCAAAAAAGTTGGGACACTGTACAAATAATGTGAATAAAAAAGGAATACAATAATTTACAAATCACATAAACTTATATTTTATTCACAATAGAATATAGAAAAATAACAAATGTTGAAAGTGGGTCATTTTGAAATGT
>NC_139577.1:34806519-34809019 GCF_946808225.1 Silurus aristotelis | reverse complement strand
AAGGAAATGGCAGTAATTACCCAGAATACCCCTGGGCGCGGGTGATGCGATGCTCCACCTTTCACGCTGAGATTCGATTCTTTACAAATATTTTCAAGTCAACACCATCAAGAGTTGTACTACTGCAGTGTGAGCTTGCGACAGTGTGTGTGTGTGTGTGTGTGTGTGTGTGTGTGTGTGTGAGATTAGATTGTGTGTGAAGCCTCTGGACAGGGAGACTCACAACAGGGAAACCTGAGATCAAACACAGCAGGAGACAGAGGAGAAATGGATTCTGCCACTGAAGATGAGTGTGTGTGTGTGTGTGTGTGTGTGTGTGTGTGTGTAGCAGTGTTGGGTTCTCCACGGAGGCCTCTGTGTTTCGAGTATGGAAGCAATTACGGCCTCTGAGGAGCCACACACACACACACACACACACACACACACACACACACACACACACACACACACACACAGAGTTCTCACTTCTCTACGGACGCTAAATTACTTTCGTATGAGGGCAAGGTTAGCATTCTCCTCTTTACTGTGTGTGTGTGTGTGTGTGTGTGTGTGTGTGTGTGTGTGTGTGTGTGTGTGTTTATGTGTGTGTGTGTGTGTGTGTGTGTGTGTGTGTGTGTTTATTAGGAATAAATTCCAAGACGTATTTTTAAATCAAATCTTGCGTTTTGCATCAGAGCCAAAAACAAGCTAGGATGTTTCTGCAGCTAATTAGGCTAACGCTACTTACTGTGTGTGTGAGACGGGTAATAGAGGGATGGATGAAAGGAGGAATGGATGGAGTGATGGGTGGAGGGACAAAGAGAGGAATGGATGCAGGGACAGAGGGAAGGATGGAGAAACAGAGATGGTTGAATGGATGGACAAAGGAAGGAATTGATGGAGGGGTCGAGGGATGGATGGATGGAAGAAGGGAGGGATGTGGGAAAAGAAGAGAGAGACAAATGTAATGGATGAGGGATAGACAAAAGGAGGGACAGAGGGAGAGACGAATAGAGGGACAGAGGGAGGGATAGATAGAGAAAAGAAGGGAGAGACAAATGGAGGGAAGGTGGAAATTAATGGAGGGACAGAGGGATGGATGGATAAAGGGAAGGAGGGAGAGATGAGAGATGAAGAAAAAGACGAATAAAGAGACGGTGAGGATAGAGGAAAGGAGGGAGATTAGAGAAGGAGAGAGATGAATGGAGGGAAAAACGGAGGGATGGATAGCATGACGGAAGGATGGCTAGAGGGAAGGAGGGAGAGTTAAATGGAGAAACAGATCAAGGGATGGTTGGAGGGAAGAAGGGAGAGACATATAGAGGGAAGGGGGAGGGATAGATGGAGAAAAGTAGGGAGAGAGTAAGGGATGAAAGGAGGGAGAGAGGGGGATGGATAGAGGGACACAGAAGAGGATGGATGGGGAAAAGTATGGAGAAATAGATGGAGGGAAGGAGGAAGAGATGAATAGAGGAACAGAGGGAGGGATGGATGAAGGGAAGGAGGGAGATGAATGGAGGAACAGAGGGGAGGGATGGATGGAGGGAAGGAGGGAGGGATGAATAAAGGAAAGGAGAGACGAAAAGGATGAGGGAAAAGGATGGAGAAATAGATGGAGGGAAGGAGGGAGAGATGAATAAAGGAAAGGAGAGACGAATGGATTGACAATGGGAGGGATGGATGGAGGGACAGAGAGGAAGCGATTAATGAATGAAGGGAAGGAAGGAGAGACAGATTGAGGGAAAGAGGGAGGGATGGATGGAGGGACAGGGAGGGATGGATGGAGGGACAGAGGGAGGGGTGAATGGATGGACAGAGGGAGGGATGGATGGAGGGAAGGAGGGAGGGACGAACACGGGCAACAATGCTGAGAGGATTTTGAAATCATATGATACATGTTGATAATTTTTTGCTCTTATCTCTAACTAAGATGAACCAAACTGACATGTTATTTAGCGTAAGCTAGGTGCTAATATCAGCTAACAGAAGCTAACAGGAGCTAACAGGAGCTAAGACGAACTAACCTGACAGGATTTCAGCATTTTTAGAAATGTTTCGAGATCTACACTGTTAATGCTAATCATCTCACTAACACCAGCTAACTAATAAGGAGTATTTTTAAATGAGACTCACTAATTATTAATGCTAATGCTAACCTGCTAGTTAGCATGAGCTAACAGCTTTATTAGGTTATTAGTGGGACAATTTAATAAATGTTCATAATCTTTTATTTAAGATTGCTATAACACTGCTAAGTTTTTAAAAATATTTTTTAAACATATTTACATTTTTTTATTTTATTTTAATTGTTAATATGAACATGCTAAGCTGTACCCCTCGAGGATTCTGAAGTCATATATGTAGCTTTATTTAGATTTTTATGAAAAGTTTAACATGCTTAAAATGACATGATTTTATAGTTTAGCTATATTCATGTTCTTTACATTTGCGAAATTAATTTTAACTAATCACATTATGCTAGCATTGTGACTTCCTCTACTCAGATTCCTAAATTTTTGCA
>NC_139577.1:34791519-34801519 GCF_946808225.1 Silurus aristotelis | reverse complement strand
TCCCACACTACACTCACATTACACTCACACACAACACTCACACACTACACTCACACACTACACTCACACACTACACTCACACACTTCACTCCCACACTACACCCTCACACTACACTCACACACTACACTCACACACTACACTCACACTACACTCACACACTACACTCACACTACACTCACACACACTACACTCACACTACACTCCCACACTACACTCCCACTACACTCCCACACTACACTCCCACACTACACTCACACTACACTCACACACTACACTGACACTACACCCACACACTACACTGTACTACACTCACACACTACACCCCCACATTACACTCACACTACACTCCCACACTACACCCCCACACTACACTCCCACACTACACTCACATTACACTCCCACACTACACTCACACACTACACTCACACACTACATTCACACTTCACTCCCACACTACACACACACTACACTCACACACTACACTCACACACTACACTCACACTACACTCACACTACACGCACACTACAATCACACTACACTCACACACTACACGCCCACATTACACTCACACTACACTCCCACACTACACCCCCACACTACACTCACACTACACTCACACACTACACTCACACACTACACTCACACACTACACTCCCACATTACACTTACACTACACTCACACAACACTCACACTACACTCACACACTATACTTACACTACACTTACACACTACACTCACAGGCTACACACACACACACACACACTACACTCACACACTACCGTGACACTACACTCACACTACAGTGACACTACACTCACACACTGCACTGACACAACACTAAAACACTGCACTGACACTACACTCACACACTACACTCACACACTACACTTACACACTACACTCACACACTACACTCACACTACACTCACACACTATACTTACAATACACTTACACACTACACTCCCACACTACACTCACACTACACTCCCACACTACACTCCGACACCACACTCCGACACTACACTCCCACACTACACTCACACACTACACTCACACTACACTCCCACACTATGCTCACACTACACTTACACACTACACTCACACTACACTCACACACTCCACACACACTACACTCACACACTACACACACACACACACACTACAGTGACACTACACTCACACACTACACTCACACAACACACACACTACAGTGACACTACACTCACACTCTGCACTGACACTACACTAAAACAGTGCACTGACACTACACTAACACACTACACTGATACTACACTTACATACTACACTCACACTATGCTCACACACTTCACTGAAACTACACAAACACACTATACAAACACACTACACTCAGACACTACACTGACACTACACTCACACAATACACTCCCACTACACTCCCACACTACACTCACACTACACTTACACTACACTCACACACTACACTGACACTACACCCACACACTACACTGTACTACACTCACACACTACACTGACACTACACTCACACACTACACTGACAGTACACTCACACATTTATCTTACACTTCACTCACACACTACACTCACACACTACACTCACACACTACACTTACACAATACACTCATACACTACACTTACACACGTCACTATACTACACTCACACTGCTCTCACACACTACACTACACTTACACTACACTCACAAGCTACACTGACACTACTCTCACACACTACACTCACACACTACACTCACACTACACCTACACACTACAATACACTCCCACACTACACTCAAACACAACACTACACACACACACACACACACACACACACACACACACACACACACACACGCACACACATTATACTATATTACACTATACTACACTATACTAGAGTACACTATATTACACTATACTACACTATACTAGAGTACACTATATTACACTACTACACTACACTATACTACACTATACTAGAGTACACTATATTACACTACACTACACTATATTACACTATACTATATTACACTCTACTACACTAGAGTACACTATATTACACTATACTACACTACACTATATTACACTACACTATACTAGAGTACACTATATTACACTATATAACACTACACTATACTAGACTACACTATATTACACTACACTACATTATACTATATTACACTATACTACACTATACTAGAGTACACTATATTACACTATACTACACTACACTATACTACACTATACTAGAGTACACTATATTATACTACACTACACTATATTACACTATACTATATTACACTCTACTACACTAGAGTACACTATATTACACTATACTACACTACACTATACTACACTATACTAGAGTACACTATATTATACTACACTACACTATATTACACTATACTATATTACACTCTACTACACTAGAGTACACTATATTACACTATACTACACTACACTATACTACACTATACTAGAGTACACTATATTATACTACACTACACTATATTACACTATACTATATTACACTCTACTACACTAGAGTACACTATATTACACTATACTACACTACACTATATTACCCTACACTATACTAGTGTACACTATATTACACTATATAACACTACACTATACTAGACTACACTATATTACACTACAATACATTATACTATATTACACTATACTACACTATACTAGAGTACACTATATTACACTATATAACACTACACTATACTAGACTACACTATATTACACTACACTACATTATACTATATTACACTATACTACACTATACTAGAGTACACTATATTACACTATACTACACTACACTATACTACACTATACTAGAGTACACTATATTACACTACACTACACTATATTACACTATACTATATTACACTCTACTACACTAGAGTACACTATATTACACTATATAACACTACACTATACTAGACTACACTATATTACACTACACTACATTATACTATATTACATTATACTACACTATACTAGAGTACACTATATTACACTACACTACACTACACTACACTAGGGTACACTATATTACACTACACTATACTATATTACACTATACTATATTACACTCTACTACACTAGAGTACACTATATTACACTATACTACACTACACTATATTACACTACACTATACTAGAGTACACTATATTACACTACACTACACTACACTACACTATACTAGGGTACACTATATTACACTACACTATACTATATTACACTATACTATATTACACTCTACTACACTAGAGTACACTATATTACACTATACTACACTACACTATATTACACTACACTATACTAGAGTACACTATATTACACTATACTACACTACACTATACTAGAGTACACTATATTACACTACACTATATTACACTATACTTCACGACACTATACTACACTACACTATATTACACTATACTATATTACACTACACTATACTATATTACACTACACTATATTACACTCTACTACACTAGAGTACACTATATTACACTGTACTACACTACACTATATTACACTACACTATACTAGAGTACACTATATTACACTATACTACACTACACTATACTAGAGTACACTATATTACACTACACTATATTACACTATACTTCACGACACTATACTACACTACACTATATTACACTATACTATATTACACTACACTATACTATATTACACTACACTATATTACACTCTACTACACTAGAGTACACTATATTACACTATACTACACTACACTATATTACACTATACTATATTACACTACACTATATTACACTCTACTACACTAGAGTACACTATATTACACTATACTACACTACACTATATTACACTCTACTACACTAGAGTACACTATATTACACTATACTACACTACACTATACTAGAGTACACTATATTATACTACACTACACTATATTACACTACACTACACTAGAGTACACTATATTACACTATACTACACTACACTATACTAGAGTACACTATATTACACTACACTATATTACACTATACTTCACGACACTATACTACACTACACTATATTACACTATACTATATTACACTACACTATATTACACTCTACTACACTAGAGTACACTATATTACACTATACTACACTACACTATAT
Source organism: Silurus aristotelis (assembly GCF_946808225.1). Taxonomy (NCBI): domain Eukaryota; kingdom Metazoa; phylum Chordata; class Actinopteri; order Siluriformes; family Siluridae; genus Silurus; species Silurus aristotelis. The sequence continues at coordinate 34,797,350 of NC_139577.1, read as the reverse complement.
TACACTATACTATATTACACTACACTATACTATATTACACTACACTATATTACACTCTACTACACTAGAGTACACTATATTACACTATACTACACTACACTATATTACACTATACTATATTACACTACACTATACTATATTACACTACACTATATTACACTCTACTACACTAGAGTACACTATATTACACTATACTACACTACACTATACTAGAGTACACTATATTATACTACACTACACTATATTACACTCTACTACACTAGAGTACACTATATTACACTATACTACACTACACTATACTAGAGTACACTATATTATACTACACTACACTATATTACACTCTACTACACTAGAGTACACTATATTACACTATACTACACTATACTAGAGTACACTATATTACACTACACTATATTACACTATACTTCACGACACTATACTACACTACACTATATTACACTATACTATATTACACTACACTATACTATATTACACTACACTATATTACACTCTACTACACTAGAGTACACTATATTACACTATACTACACTACACTATATTACACTATACTATATTACACTACACTATACTATATTACACTACACTATATTACACTCTACTACACTAGAGTACACTATATTACACTATACTACACTACACTATATTACACTATACTATATTACACTACACTATACTATATTACACTACACTATATTACACTCTACTACACTAGAGTACACTATATTACACTATACTACACTACACTATACTAGAGTACACTATATTATACTACACTACACTATATTACACTACACTATATTACACTCTACTACACTAGAGTACACTATATTACACTATACTACACTACACTATACTAGAGTACACTATATTATACTACACTACACTATATTACACTCTACTACACTAGAGTACACTATATTACACTATACTACACTACACTATACTAGAGTACACTATATTACACTACACTATATTACACTATACTTCACGACACTATACTACACTACACTATATTACACTATACTATATTACACTACACTATACTATATTACACTACACTATATTACACTCTACTACACTAGAGTACACTATATTACACTATACTAAACTACACTATATTACACTATACTATATTACACTACACTATACTATATTACACTACACTAGAGTACACTATATTACACTATACTACACTACACTATACTAGAGTACACTATATTACACTACACTATATTACACTATACTTCACGACACTATACTACACTACACTATATTACACTATACTATATTACACTACACTATATTACACTCTACTACACTAGAGTACACTATATTACACTATACTACACTACACTATACTAGACTACACTATACTATATTACACTACACTATACTATATTACACTACACTATATTACACTCTACTACACTAGAGTACACTATATTACACTATACTACACTACACTACACTATATTACACTATACTATATTACACTACACTATACTATATTACACTACACTATATTACACTCTACTACACTAGAGTACACTATATTACACTATACTACACTACACTATACTAGAGTACACTATATTATACTACACTACACTATATTACACTACACTATATTACACTCTACTACACTAGAGTACACTATATTACACTATACTACACTACACTATACTAGAGTACACTATATTATACTACACTACACTATATTACACTACACTATATTACACTCTACTACACTAGAGTACACTATATTACACTATATTATACTACACTACACTATATTACACTCTACTACACTAGAGTACACTATATTACACTATACTACACTACACTATACTAGAGTACACTATATTATACTACACTACACTATATTACACTACACTATATTACACTCTACTACACTAGAGTACACTATATTACACTATACTACACTACACTATACTAGAGTACACTATATTATACTACACTACACTATATTACACTCTACTACACTAGAGTACACTATATTACACTATACTACACTACACTATACTAGAGTACACTATATTACACTACACTATATTACACTATACTTCACGACACTATACTACACTACACTATATTACACTATACTATATTACACTACACTATACTATATTACACTACACTATATTACACTCTACTACACTAGAGTACACTATATTACACTATACTACACTACACTATATTACACTATACTATATTACACTACACTATACTATATTACACTACACTATATTACACTCTACTACACTAGAGTACACTATATTACACTATACTACACTACACTATACTAGAGTACACTATATTACACTACACTATATTACACTATACTTCACGACACTATACTACACTACACTATATTACACTATACTATATTACACTACACTATATTACACTCTACTACACTAGAGTACACTATATTACACTATACTACACTACACTATACTAGACTACACTATACTATATTACACTACACTATACTATATTACACTACACTATATTACACTCTACTACACTAGAGTACACTATATTACACTATACTACACTACACTATATTACACTATACTATATTACACTACACTATACTATATTACACTACACTATATTACACTCTACTACACTAGAGTACACTATATTACACTATACTACACTACACTATATTACACTACACTATATTACACTCTACTACACTAGAGTACACTATATTACACCATACTACACTACACTATACTAGAGTACACTATATTATACTACACTACACTATATTACACTCTACTACACTAGAGTACACTATATTACACTATACTACACTACACTATACTAGAGTACACTATATTATACTACACTACACTATATTACACTCTACTACACTAGAGTACACTATATTACACTATACTACACTACACTATACTAGAGTACACTATATTATACTACACTACACTATATTACACTCTACTACACTAGAGTACACTATATTACACTACACTATACTAGAGTACACTATATTACACTATACTACACTACACTATATTACACTCTACTACACTAGAGTACACTATATTACACTACACTATACTAGAGTACACTATATTACACTATATTACACTACACTATACTAGAGTACACTATATTACACTATACTACACTACACTATATTACACTCTACTACACTAGAGTACACTATATTACACTACACTATACTAGAGTACACTATATTACACTATACTACACTACACTATATTACACTCTACTACACTAGAGTACACTATATTACACTACACTATACTAGAGTACACTATATTACACTATATTACACTACACTATACTAGAGTACACTATATTACACTATACTACACTACACTATATTACACTCTACTACACTAGAGTACACTATATTACACTACACTATACTAGAGTACACTATATTACACTATACTACACTACACTATATTACACTCTACTACACTAGAGTACACTATATTACACTACACTACACTAGAGTACACTATATTACACTATACTACACTACACTATACTAGAGTACACTATATTATACTACACTACACTATATTACACTCTACTACACTAGAGTACACTATATTACACTACACTATACTAGAGTACACTATATTACACTATACTACACTACACTATATTACACTCTACTACACTAGAGTACACTATATTACACTACACTATACTAGAGTACACTATATTACACTATACTACACTACACTATATTACACTCTACTACACTAGAGTACACTATATTACACTACACTATACTAGAGTACACTATATTACACTATATTACACTACACTATACTAGAGTACACTATATTACACTATACTACACTACACTATATTACACTCTACTACACTAGAGTACACTATATTACACTACACTATACTAGAGTACACTATATTACACTATACTACACTACACTATATTACACTCTACTACACTAGAGTACACTATATTACACTACACTATACTAGAGTACACTATATTACACTATATTACACTACACTATACTAGAGTACACTATATTACACTATACTACACTACACTATATTACACTCTACTACACTAGAGTACACTATATTACACTACACTATACTAGAGTACACTATATTACACTATACTACACTACACTATATTACACTCTACTACACTAGAGTACACTATATTACACTACACTACACTAGAGTACACTATATTACACTATACTACACTACACTATACTAGAGTACACTATATTATACTACACTACACTATATTACACTCTACTACACTAGAGTACACTATATTACACTACACTATACTAGAGTACACTATATTACACTATACTACACTACACTATATTACACTCTACTACACTAGAGTACACTATATTACACTACACTATACTAGAGTACACTATATTACACTATACTACACTACACTATATTACACTCTACTACACTAGAGTACACTATATTACACTACACTATACTAGAGTACACTATATTACACTATATTACACTACACTATACTAGAGTACACTATATTACACTATACTACACTACACTATATTACACTCTACTACACTAGAGTACACTATATTACACTACACTATACTAGAGTACACTATATTACACTATACTACACTACACTATATTACACTCTACTACACTAGAGTACACTATATTACACTACACTATACTAGAGTACACTATATTACACTATACTACACTACACTATATTACACTCTACTACACTAGAGTACACTATATTACACTACACTATACTAGAGTACACTATATTACACTATACTACACTACACTATATTACACTCTACTACACTAGAGTACACTATATTACACTACACTATACTAGAGTACACTATATTACACTATATTACACTACACTATACTAGAGTACACTATATTACACTATACTACACTACACTATATTACACTCTACTACACTAGAGTACACTATATTACACTACACTATACTAGAGTACACTATATTACACTATACTACACTACACTATATTACACTCTACTACACTAGAGTACACTATATTACACTACACTATACTAGAGTACACTATATTACACTATATTACACTACACTATACTAGAGTACACTATATTACACTATACTACACTACACTATATTACACTCTACTACACTAGAGTACACTATATTACACTACACTATACTAGAGTACACTATATTACACTATACTACACTACACTATATTACACTCTACTACACTAGAGTACACTATATTACACTACACTATACTAGAGTACACTATATTACACTATATTACACTACACTATACTAGAGTACACTATATTACACTAAATTCTTTCTTTCTTTCTTTCTTTCTTTCTTTCTTTCTTTCTTTCTTTCTTTCTTTCTTTCTTTCTTTCTTTCTTTCTTTCTCTCGCAAGTGGACAACCATATTCGGGATATGTAAAAGAACTGAGCACTGTCCTCTCTCTATCTTTCTGACACACACACACACACACACACACTGACCCCCCCATCCCAAGTCTTTCCCAGCATGCCCCTCTCTCCTTCTCTAATGAGTTGCAACACAGATAATGTGGCTGATGATCTGGCATTGATTTGGCGATCACTTGCTTGTCTGGTAATTGATCCGTAGCTGAGGCTCTAGTTAATTATCTGGGCTTCGACGTGGGGGAATTTCAGCTCCTGCACACCAGCAGTTTTAATAAAGGACTCCATTACTGCGCCTCTCTGCTTTATAGTGCCTGAT
>NC_139577.1:34779019-34781519 GCF_946808225.1 Silurus aristotelis | reverse complement strand
AGCACGAATATCATTTCACAATAACAGTTGATTTTGTTTATGTTTAATAATAAAACAAACAAACAAATAAAGAACCAAAAGAAATATATATAAATACAAATTCTCTCTATATTTTGTTTTAAACAATATAGGCTTAAACAATTTTAGAAAGGAGTAACCCGAGCTCGGTGTATGTGTGTGTGCGCGTGTGTGTGTGTGTGTGCGCGTGTGTGTAGTGATACGATTCGGGGCAAATGAAAGGGCATCGGTAAAAAAAAGTCAGTAATGATGGAGGAAACCTGGACCCCCACACTGCGGAAGGTGACAGTAATATTCACTCATCCATTCATCACTAACTTACGGCCAAGACGCCGCGGCGCGCGCGGAGAACACGTGCACGCGCATACAACAAGCATTCGCGCGCGCACGCACGTACGCGCGCCCCCCCCACACACACACACACACACACACACACACACACACACACACACACACACACAATAAATATAATAGTATATAACCCACTCTGTGTGTGTGTGTGTGTGTTTGTGTGTGTGTGTGTGTGTGTGTGTGTTGTAACGGTAGAAAGTCAGTGTGTTATGATAAGACAGAATGTCACTGTTTCCTCCCTGACACTGATTTATTTTCTGTAAAAGCACGTTTTATTGCTCTTTCACCACGGCACGACTTATGACGTCATAAACACTATTTACAGTCACGTGTAAATCAGTTTGTGTTGTCATGTACATTATAGCAGCGATACACACTCACTCACCTGCTTCTCGTCTCCTCTCTCTATATTTATTATTCTACATAATTGATCTCCAGCATGACTGTTACAAAGCGCTCGCACTGGAGACTCTTTCAACACGTGTCACATAAACATCTCCTTCCTGTAATCAATTTTCACCATGTGGTTGTTTGCAAGCCGGTTTTTTGCCGCTGGAGCTTTAACCTGCAGTTACTATGGAAACGATAACGTATCGGAGCGAGCATTAATATATCAATAACTTAAATACTAGCAGACAATTAATCAACACCTCCTGACCAATCAGGATCCATGAAGTATACACACACACACACACACACACACACACACACACACACACACACACACACACACACACACACACACACAGATACTCCGCCCCAATCGATGAAACCCCTCCTACTTTTGACCTTTAGTCTTAAGAGTATCAGTTTTGGTTTAGAGATTTTCGAACTCAACATTTTCTTTCTTATATTTTATTATATTTATTTTATTAGCAAATAAATTTGTGTGTAATTTTCACGGCTGTGTTTCAATCCCACATCTTCATCCTTTCATTATCTTTCCTTCTTTCTGTTCGTACCTGATTTCCTTTTCTTGTTTTCCTCCAGCTATTTATACTGAGAGTGAGTTTACAGCTTCATCACACACACACACACACACACACACACTCACACACACACACACACACACACACACACACACACACACACACACACACACACACACACACACAGAGAGCAAAAGGATAATTTGTCCTATCAACAAGAAAATCACTGTGTCCTCTACAGGAACACACTCCTTCATTTTCCACTTTGCCTGATTGTGTGTGTGTGTGTGTGTGTGTGTGTGTGTGTGTGTGTGTGTGTGTGTGTGTGTTCTCTGCTTCGGACGATTTCCTGTTATTATCATCATCATCATTATTATTATTATTATTATTATTATTATTATTATTATTATTATTATTATTATTATTACTTCCACTGCTGCTTTTATTGTTAAGTTCCTCTGTGTGTGTGTGAGAGTGTCTGTGTGTGTGTGTGTGTGTGTGTGTGTGTGTGTGTGTGTGTGTGTGTGTGTGTGTGTGTGTAGATAATGATGGTAATTTCAGCTGTTCTTTTCCTGCAGGTAGCTTTCTCCTCTTAAACACACCGTGTATCCGCTGAGTGTTTAATAAGAAACACACACACACACACACACACACACACACACACACACACACATTTTTATATGCTGGGGGGGGGGGGGGGGGGTTGTCAGCTGACAATGTAAAATGACAGAGAAAAAGAGAGACAAAAAGATAAAGACAGAGAAACTATTACAGACATCAAGAGTCCAAGAGTCCAGAGAGAACAAGTGTGTGTGAGAATTAGAGATAGAGTGATGGATACTAAGACAAAGAGACTGTCTTCTCTTTTTGTCTGTCTGTCTTTGTGTCTGTATGAGAGAGAGAGAGAGAGAGAGAGAGAGAGAGAGAGAGAGAGAGAGAGAGAGAGAGAGAGAGACATACAGGCAAACAGATAGATAGAAAAAGCATGCAGATAGGCAGACAGACAGAGAGAGAGAGAGAGAGAGAGAGAGAGAGAGACAGACACAGGCAAATAGATAGCGAGAAAGACAGACAGACATACAGACAAATGAAAAGATAGATAGAGACGGACAGAGGGACAGACATACATACAGATAAAGAGATAGAGAGACAAATTTAAAGACTTAAAGGTAAAACATTAGGAGACAGACAGAGAGACAGAC
>NC_139577.1:34755806-34773819 GCF_946808225.1 Silurus aristotelis | reverse complement strand
ACAATACAAAATAAACATGAAGAAAACTGAATCGAACTCGACAGACTGTGTGTGTGTGTGTGTGTGTATGTTTGTGTGTGGAGTGTGTGTGTGTTGTGTTAATGTTTGTGTATGTGTTAGTGTGTGTGTGAGTATTTGTGTGTTAGTGTGTGTATGTTTGTGTGTGTATGTGTATGTTTGTGTGTGTTAGTGTGTGAGTATTTGTGTGTTAGTGTGAGTATGTTTGTGTGTGTTTGTGTGTGTATGTAGTATGTTTGTGTGTGTTAGTGTGTGTGAGTATTTGTGTGTTAGTGTGTGTTTGTGTGTGTATGTGTATGATTGTGTGTGTTAGAGCGTGTGTGTGTAAATGTGAAGTATTTATCTCAATATATGCTTATGACAGGAACTCTGACTGAGAGCCAAAAAGTGAATATGCGTAACAGGCTGTATATGTGTGTGTGTGTGTGTGTGTGTGTAAGGAGGGACATGGTCTCCGCACGGTACCGATGGTACGGTGTGTTACCACCACATACTCCCTCATTCCACAGAAACAGGGGGTTAGGAGGAGGTTTAGAGGTTGCAACTCACTCTCTTACACACACTTACACACACACACACACACACACACACACACACCACACACACACACACACACAAAAAGTGAATTACATCTGACGTGTGAAGGAGATTCATATCATGTGTGTGTGTGTGTGTGTGTGTGTGTGTGGCATTTATGTCTGTGTTGTATTTGTTATACTTGTGTGTATGTTATATGCATGTGTGTTATACATATGTGTGTGTGTGTGTTACACTGTGTGTGTAGTGTGAGAGAGAGACAGTCCGGTATAATGTGAGAGAGAGACAGTTGTGTGTGAGAGTGAGACAGTTGTGTGTGAGAGAGAGAGAGACAGTTCAGAGTGAGAGAGACAGTTCAGAGTGAGAGTGAGACAGTTCGGTCTGAGAGAGAGAGACAGTTTAGAGTGAGAGAGACAGTTCAGAGTGAGAGTGAGACAGTTGTGTGAGAAAGAGCGAGACAGTTCAGAGTGAGAGAGACAGTTCAGAGTGAGAGTGAGACAGTTGTGTGTGTGTGAGAGACAGTTCAGAGTGAGAGTCAGACAGTTGTGTGAGAGAGAGAGACAGTTCAGAGTGAGAGTGAGACAGTTGTGTGTGTGAGAGAGACAGTTCGGTGTGAGAGTGAGACAGTTGTGTGTGAGAGAGAGTGAGACAGTTGTGTGAGAGAGAGAGAGACAGTTTGGCGTGATATCAGCTCGAGTGTAATCAGCTTCAGGTCGGCCTCTCAGACGTTTCCGGAAGCTGTCGTGCCTCATTTTGTGTCCCAGTTGGAGCGAACCATTTCCTGCAGCCCGGGGTCCACACGTCGCCGCTCTCCAGAGAGCTGGGTGTGTTTGGAGCAGGAAGTGTGTGTTTATGTGGAGAGTGGCACGCTTGTGTGAGTCGTGTGCTCGGGGTGGAGACCTCACGGTGTGTGTGTATGTGTGTGTTTCCTCACCACTTCTCCTCAAAGCACACACTCCTGTGCTGAAAACTTACTTCACACAACAAACTGTGTGCATATCTTTACTCTCGACCAATCAGAGCGCAAGAACGATGGTTAATAATTATTTATAGTCTGAGGAAGGCTTCTGATTGGTTGTGAGCCATCATGTGTTACATAATAGCTTAGGATAAATTAGAACAAAATTATATTATATAATTATATTATTAGTTAATATCATTTAAGCCCCGCCCACATGAGAGAGATTTAATGAAAGATTAGAAGATGCTGAACTTCTACACCAAACAGAAACCAGTCCTCAGACTGACCCGTAAACTGGTTCTGTGTTAAACTGGTTATTTTTATATAGAAGTTTATAGTTACTAGGGAGTTAAAAACACCACGAGAAGTGCGACATGTAGGACTAAAGCAGATGACCCTGTGAGTGTGTGTGAGTGTGTGTGTGTGTGTGTGTGTGTGTGTGTGTGTGTGTGAGGGTAGTGAAGGGCAATATCCCAAATCGCTCTACACTTTCTCCAAAAGCCATAAATATGACAGGGGTCAAGCGGGGTCACGGGCTAAGCACTCAATCGCCCATAAACTCAATAAAGCTTGTGCGTCTGTCCACACGGCCCTTCACACTGATGGATAGAGAGCGATGGAGGACGGGGCGGGGGATGGGCACTGTGTGTGTGTGTGTGTGTGTGTGTGTGTGTGTGTGTGTGTGTGTGTGTTTTTCTGTTCATTCAGTGAGCCGGTAAAAATTCTAAGTTGGTTTTGGGACGCTTGCTAGTTGGAGAGTTTCTGTTTGGATACTGTGTGTGTGTGTGTGTGTGTGTGTGTGTGTGTGTGTGTGTGTGTGTGTGTGTGTGAATAATTCATCTGGCTCTGCCTGCTCCGGCTCTGGCCCTCGCGCTGTTTCCCTGCCGCGTCTGTTTGCTTTGAGGAGCAAAATCTTGTTTGCGTGTCGTCACGAGTCAACCGGATTATCGTTACACACACACACACACACACACACACACACACACACACACACACACACACACACACACATACACGGCGAGCCAAATCCCTATATTAGTGGTACGTGTGTTTTTTTTATTGCTAATTAATTTAATCCCGACGCCTGTAATAATTATCTGCACATCTATATTTAATAGCCGAGCCGATATCAAAGCGCTCTAAGTGCATACCTCGTCCCTTTTAGCTTTACTGTAGGGCGCCTAATTAGCGCCAGACGTCACATCTGATGTCTTAGCATCGTCTAATGTAGCTGCTAGCACTAAGCGCTAATCCTACTGATAGCAGCTGGATGTGAGTTATAAAGGTTTGTAATCATCAGACAGGTGTGTGTAGCAGTGTAGCTGCGAATGCTAATCTGGGAAGCGTTTTCTTGTTAGCATAGCAGGCTTTTAAAAAAAAAAAAGCACAACTAGTAATGAGGCGGAAGAGAAGGTTTTGTGTTTATAGAGAATCGTTTCTCAAGTTGTTCAACATCATTGCAGACTGGTTTTGTGGGTTTTCCCTGTGTGTGTGTGTGTGTGTGTGTGTGTGTGTGTGTGTGTGTGTGTGTGTGTGTGTGTGTGTGAAGAATAAGTGTCTCTTTCCGAGTCTCAATGTCACACACTCCAGGGTTCCATGCCGAGGAGTATTTTCATAAAATATTAACGCGGTTGTTTCCTGTAATTAAAGGCGCATGTGCGCGTGTTCAGGCCGCCGCTGAGCTGTAATGAGGTCTCATCAGGCTTGTTCAGCGACGAGCGAGTGTGTGAAAATGCTCTGACACCACACAGCAGGGGGCAACACACACACACACACACACACACACACACACACAGGCATTAACATACACAAAGACGAAACAGGACGCAGGAGCCGTAGCTGAACGCGTCTGAGCCGAACGTCTCCCGACTGTGGAATTATCTCCGCACCTCTCCTCGTATTGATCCGTCTCTTCGCTCGCTGTAATTCTCACCATCTGTCTTCTCCCTCCGATCTAATCTCCTCCAGGCCTTAATGGCCACCGTTCCCGCCACGAACACGCTAGTAATGTGCGCCGCTAGCTGTTATGATGTGAAATGACCCTATTGATTGCTCACCCTGCTGACAAAGGAGGTGGCAAACGCCACTTATTACCCTTAATGAGGTGTGGGATGGGTTAAGTGGCTCCTCTGCATAATGGAAGTTCTACCTGAGCGTTCGTTAGACTCGTTCACCAGGAACAATGAGACACAGAGAGAGACATCAATGTGCGAGTTGGTTTGTTGAGGTTTATCCTGTGTTTATAATAACAAGTGACAAAATGAGAGGGAGCATGTGCAGGGTCAAGGGGACAGCACCAATGGGACAATGGGACTGATTGAAAGGGACAGAGTCAGTGTGACTGAATCAAATGGGACTGAATCAAATGGGACAGTTACACATTGGCAGTCAAACAGACATTGACAGAGGGACTGAGTCGAAGTGACACAAAAAAAGATAATTTCAAAGGGACAATGTAAAAAGTTGAAAGTTTGTACCCCCTTGTCCTGATAAACCACCCACAGTACAGTGTATAGATTAGAGACATTAGGATGGTATACAGTAGGTGTGGGAGGAGCTTCTGTTCTGAATCCTTTGTTCTGTGGGACGGGTCACTGGGGAAATGTATAAGTGGGTGTAAATGGTACGATCTGAAAATGGTACGATCTGCCGTGACAGAGTTCTGTCTGAATTTGGTGATAAAAGTATGTCTAGTTTTTATCACTGTGCTCTGTTCTAGAGATTTCATGTGTGTGTGTGTGTGTGTGTGTGTGTGTGTGTGTGTGTGTGTGTGTTTAGACTGATTCACAAGACATATGCAGTCTGCCACAGTACATGTGCGACACGTGTTTTTTTATTCATTCCTCTCGTCTTTTCATCTTCCGCCACAACCCGAGCGCTTCCTGATATTCTGTTCCCAAGCTCTGGACAAACGAAGAACAGATGACTTTTTGGAAAGAGACCCCCCCTTATACACACACACACACACACATACACACACACACTCGCACACATTACTCATCGTCACTGAGACGAGACTCCTGTTTCTCAGAGTAGGAGGGAAACTGCGACCTGATTTTCTTTGGAATTTTTTTAAGGCGAACCCCATGTTTTTTTGTAAGTGACGAATCTCCAGTCTGAAGGGTTTAGTCAGAGGAGGAACGTCACGCTGATGTCCTCCAGAAAACATCCCGCATGTCTCAACTACCTAACCCGGTGTCCTCACTTTAAACGTCTCGTCTTTCCTCGCCGTCTGGACACTTTCTCACCCAGCCGATCGATGAACCTCCTCCAGTGATAACATCTCAAGTTAATATATTGCTTGTTTATCAGTTTCTGGGACGGATAAATCTACGGCGTATCGAGCGCCACACGCGGCCGTTGATTTATCTGAGGGAGCGACGCGCCGCCTCTCAAACACCACCAGCAGGGTGCAGGGGAACCGTCAATATTTTCATATGTAAGGAGTGAAATTAATGACCTAATCTTCTCAATAAAAAGCTCGGTTTAACAGACTAATCCCAGAGAGCCCTGTGTGTGCGTGTGTGTGTGTGTGTGTGTGTGTGTGTGTGTGTGTGTGTTGCTTTCACAAAAGACAGAAGAACATGTACTGTAGAGTAGCTGTAATCTGCTTCTTCTGAACTCCAAACATTTTCAAACAAAAGCAGTTTCTCTTCACTTCTTTACAAACACCAACATTCCAAATTTAACTACAGTTAGCTTCTCCACAGAACAGTAATGTTCTCCACCAAAAGCCAGAATGTTCTGATAAACCCACTTCTGATGGCCCACAAACATCACACAAAACACCAGCAAACACTGACGCTTCCAGCAAACATCTTCAACACTGAATATCAAAACTGGAGTAGTATTCGGCAACCTTGTGTGTGTGTGTGTGTGTGTGTGTGTGTGTGTGTGTGTGTGTGTGTGTGAAATATTCACAATGTGCGGAAGGACACAGGGCTGAAAGATCTGCTTCCTGCAGTCACCCCTCAAATTAAAGCTCCATTTACTTACTTGGCACCAAATTGCTCTGAAGCGTTTCATTAGGAAAATGAACAGACGGAGAGAAAAAAAAAGAAAAAAAAAAATCAATGGAGTTGGAAAATTAAGTTCGCAATTAGGGAGCGAAACGAATGAATGAAGTCGGGAACGTCGGCTCTGTGGCTCTGACGTGCTTAATGAGACAACGTCTCCCGTTTCTATTGACCTCAAACCCTGCGTACGTCTCATATATTTACTTAGCATTAGCCGAGACACACACACACACACACACACACACACACACACACACACAACAAGACGGCAATATGGTTATAGTTGTTTGTGATTAATGAGATATTTCACGTCGGATTTCAGCGCACCGAAGACTCTGTGGTTCGTGATAAAACCAAATGACAGTAACACGCTATCGACTCGACCTTCTGCACAAATAACCATCTGAACTGCTCAGTGCACCAGAATTATTGGCCCCCCCTTTGGAACTGTCCAAATCCTTGCTCTGTTTTCTCGGATATTTTTATACCGCAATAATTACGACACGGGTGTAGTTTCTTCATATACATAAAACTAGCATTCGCCACCAAACACTAACACTGTCCACCAAACACTGTCTCTACCTAACACTACTAACACTGTCCACCAAACACTAACACTGTCCACCAAACACTGTCTCTACCTAACACTACTAACACTGTCCACCAAACACTAACACTGTCCACCAAACACTGTCTCTACCTAACACTACTAACACTGCCCACCAAACACTAACACTGTCCACCAAACACTGTCTCTACCTAACACTGCTAACTCTGTCCACCAAACACTAACACTGTCCACCAAACACTGTCTCTACCTAACACTACCAACACTGTCCACCAAACACTGTCTCTACCTAACACTACTAACACTGTCCACCAAACACTGTCTCTACCTAACACCACTAACACTGTCCACCAAACACTAACACTGTCCACCAAACACTGTCTCTACCTAACACTGCTAACTCTGTCCACCAAACACTAACACTGTCCACCAAACACTGTCTCTACCTAACACTACTAACACTGTCCACTAAACACGTTCTCTACCTAACACTACTAACTCTGTCCACCAAACACTAACACTGTCCACCAAACACTGTCTCTACCTAACACTGCTAACACTGTCGACCAAACACTAACACTGTCCACCAAACACAGTCTCCACCAAACACTAACGCTGTCCACCAAACACAGTCTCCACCAAACACTAATGCTGTCCACCAAACACAGTCTCTACCTAACACTATTTTAGAAGCTTACAGTTCTACCAGATCTCAGACCGGGACGCCACGACTACAATCATTCACACAATAAACGGGATCACTTTCTTCATGCCTCTGTGGGAAAAAGAAAAGAAAAGAAAAAAACGCACGAACATCTTCTCAGAAGAGATTCATCCTGGAACTCAGAAACAACTGGAGGGTAAAAAAAAAGGTACGGATCATCAGGAAGATGTACGAGGAAGAAGAGGAAGAAAAAAGAGGATAAAAGGTGTCTGGGTTTTTAACAAGGCCTGAACAGATGTGTCGATAATGGATGGCTGTGAGCGTGGAGAGGTTACGGCTCAGACGCTGACAAGGCGCACGGCCTCGTTTGTCACGGGAGGAGAAGTGTCTCTTTAGCTCCGAGAGAGAGATGAAGACACGCCGAGGTCCCTGAACATCTGCCAGCGAGTCACAGGGAGCCGCCGTGTGTGTCATTAATTGTGATGAAATCATTTAAAGCCATCAGGAAGAAATGAGGCTGTTAAGACGAATTCTCTCTCTCTCACACACACACACACACACACACACACACACACACACACACACTCTCTCCTGCGTGGCATCCTGACAGGCTTTGTCTTCTTTTGTGACGCTTTTTTGACAACGTGTGTAAAGCGTCTGTTTCACACGTTTATGTGTGACGTGCTTTTGGATGTAAGCTTGTCATGCTCCTGGCTGTTATGATCTGAGCATTTATATGTGTGTGTGTGTGTGTGTGTGTGTGTGTGTGTGCGTGTGTGTGTGTGTGTGTGTGCGTGTGTGCGTGTGTGTGTGTTTGTGTGTGTGGTTGCCGTGCCTGATTGCCCCAGGGGGCTAATAGCGAGGGTAAATTATGCCCCTGTGTTAAACAGGAGGGCAGGAAAGAGTACATGTGGTCCTCCATTTTACAACGAAAACAGCAATAATTGCGTCTGCGTCTAAAACGACTAAAAGCACATGCGGCCGCTTCCTGTTCACGTCCCCTCTTTTTCCTTTTTTTCATAAAAAAAAATTCTCCACTTATTTCTTTTCTCTTACTGCCATTTGGTGATCTCTTCAAAAATAGCTGTGCAGACAGTAGTGGAAAAATCTTGAACTGGAAATTACCTCCCACTAATTGCGTGAAGAGCTGAGGGTGTGTGTGTGTGTGTGTGTGTGTGTGTGTGTGTGTGTGTGTGTGTGTGTGTGTGTGTGTTTCGGAGGACCTGGAGAAGCTCGCTGATTCCGACTCTGAACTGGAGAGGAATGTAAAGGTTCTGCACGTTTGGCGAACACCAGCGTTCTTCCAAACACCTTCAGAGACTTGATTTCTACATCAAACCCCAACATTCACTATACAAGTGAAGAGTGTTAGGATCTGCTGACTTGTTTTGCGCACGATCAGCAACCCTTAGTTCATCAAACACCGTTAAAAATGATTAAACACCAAACATCAGCAAACACCATGAAAAACCATCAAGATTCAAGATTTAAACGTTGCTTTATCAGCATGACAAATATGGACTTTCATATTGCCAAATTATAGAACATCCAACCACAAAACACCAGAAATACCAGTCTGAAGTAACAAGTAACTCTAAGAATAATTGTAACAGAACGGGAAAAAACTTCTTCTTTCCAGCACTCATGCAGGGGTTCACCCACAGTCTCGCAGTTCGGGACGCCTTCCCATCTTGATGTCCGCCGGTCTCACTCACAGATCAGTACGCTTCCTCTTTCTCTAGCGCCCCCCTGAGTGTATTCGCGGACCGGCACACCTTTTCTGACGTCTGTCCGAGTGCACTTTCCGCGCGTCTCTGCTTGGTGTCTCGCTCCTCTTTATTGCCTCTGAAACAGAGCGCACTGATTAGTCTCATCAGCTGCAGGTGTTTCTTACCGCTCGTTCCCTCTGGCTCCGCTTTCACTCGCTCATCGCTCACACAGTAATATACTGTAATATAACTATTGGAGTTGAAGGTTGGTGTTGGAGGTTGGTGTTGAGGGTTCAAGTTGAAGGTCGGTGTTCAGGGGGTGGTTTCAAAGTTTTGTGTTGAAGTTTGAAGTTTAAGGTTGTTTTGGAGGTTGGTATTGAGGCTAGGAGTTGGAAGTTGGTGTTAGAGGTTGGTGTTGAAGGTTGGTGTTAAGGGGTTGGTGTAGAGGGTTGGAGTTGGAGGTTGGTTTGTGTGTAGGAGTTAAAGTTTGGTGTGGAAGGTTGGAGGGTTAAGGGTTGGAGTTTAAGGTTGGTGTTGGAGGTTGGTGTAGAGGGTTGGTGTTGAGGGTTAAAGTTTAAGGTTGGTGATGCGGGTTGGTGTTAAGGTTTGGTGTTGAGGGTTGGAGTGAGCGTTGGTGTTGGTGTTGATGTTTGGTGTTGATGTTTGGTGTTGAGGGTCTGTGTTGACAGTTGGTGTTGAGGGTTGGTGTTTGAGGTTGGGGTTGAGGTTTGGAGTTTAAAGTTGGTGTTGTGGGTTGGTGTTGAGTGGTGGAGTTTAAGGTTGCTGTTGGAGGTTGGTGTTGAAGTTTGGAGTTTAAATTTAATGTTGAGGGGTTGGTGTTAGAATTTGGTGGTGAGGGTTGGAGTGAGGGTTGGTGTTTAGGGTTGGAGTTTAAGGTTGGTGTTGGAGGTTGGTGTTGAGGGTTGGAGTTAAGAGTTAGTGTTTTGTAGGTGCATGTTTGGAATGGAATGTTGGTGTGTATTTGGGTTTGGAGAGCAGAAAACAGGAGGCCTTTGTAGCAAGAGCAAGAACGGAGGCAAGGCCACCTCTGAGCTCTGTGTGTGTGTGTGTGTGTGTGTGTGTGTGTGTGTGTGTGTGTGTGTGAGGGTAAAAGTTGCTCTGAGCAGGAGATTATTGGTGCGCCACAATTTACAAGAGATGTGCCGTCATTAGTTGTGTAGAAGCAAACCGCTGGGTAAATCTGCCATGAAATACAAGACTAGAGCTGTAAAACCAGAGCATGTGCATCAAACTCGAACCAGATGAGGAACACTGAAGGACACTGTGTGTGTGTGTGTGTGTGTGTGTGTGTGTGAGAGAGAAAGTAAAAAAGCAAGAGCAAGAACGAGAGAGGTTTGCGTGTAATTACAGCATAAGTGTGTGTGTATACATGTGCGCGCGTGTGTGTGTGTGTGTGTGTGTGTGTGTGTGAGTGTGTGTGTTACACTCTATAAAATAATGGCTTTCAGAAGCACCCACAGGCCCACACGGAAACACTCGCCAAAAACAGCAGAAACAACACAGTCCCTGGCTGAAGGCCACTGGTCCTGCGGGATTATGGGATTGTGGAGGACACCGATCAAACTGCCCCACCACACACACACACACACACACACACACACACACACACACACACACACACACACACACACACACACACACACACCATATACACTTCTTTTATACCGCAAAAACATTTTAGGAACTAATGAAATTTTCCACCAGTTTTTGTTTCCTGTTAAGATTTAATTTCTTTATTTGGTATTCTCTATCTCTTGGGGGCAGAGCTTGTGGCTGTGAGCATCTATGATTGGTCCAATTTTGTTTAAGTTGTTTGTATATTGTAGGTTCCTGTGCTTGTTCCTCGTTTCCCTGTAGATAAATTGGTTCTCCGTGATCCCACTGTGTTCTCTGGTATCTCATTGGATTTCCATGTATTTTATTAAATTCCCCAGTGTGTCATTGGGTTTACTGGTGTCTATCCCATTGGTTTCTCCAGCATCTCACTAGGTTCTCCTGTGTATCCCGTCTTCTCCATTATTTCATTTGGTTTTCCTAGTATATCACTGTGTTCTCCAGTATATCATACATTTTCATTTCATTGGGTTCCCTGGAATCCCAATGGTTTTTTTGTATATCGGAATCTTGAATGTGACATTCAAATCAAAGAATATCAGTGGGTTCTCCAAAATACTGCTGTTTTTTAGTATGCCATGTAGGTTCTCATAATCCCTCTGTTGTCCAGTGCACAGACCATCAGATATCATTGGTCTGTTCAACTCTTTATTCAGCACCAGGTTCCTATGCAGGTTTTTGGGTTCTCCTACATGTTCTCCAGTTTTAGCCAGTATATAAGGTTCTCCTGTTTTTCCTTTTAATTCCCAGTTTTCCGTTACGTTTCTCAGTTCTTCAGTAGATGGTTGATTTCTTCATTACATTGTCGAGTTCTCTGGCGTGTCCATGATGTTCTGTTGTGGTTCTGGTGTCTTGTTTCTGCTCCTCGGAAAAGGACAAGTGTGTTTTCTCTCCCTCTCAGCGAGACCACTTATTTCCAGCCGGTGGTTCTTGTGTAACCTGTCATTTGATCGTTTTCAGGGCCTTGAGAGGTTTAAGATCCTGTGCAGGACTCGCTGTGTTCTCACACACACACACACACACACACACACACACACACACACACACACACACACACACACGGATATCTGCAGGATGTTGATGAATCAGATGCCACACAGAGTTGACTTCTCACACATTTCTTTTGGTTCTCCAGCTTTTTTCTTGATTATATCATCTGGTCTGCATTTTCTCTGGTTCTTCAGTTCATGTGATTCTCTAACATCTGACTGGGTTCTTCAGCAGATGTTCAGTGAGTTCTGGTGTGTTTCTTGAGCTCTATAGCGTCTTGTATATTCTTTGGGTTCAGTGTGTATAACTTGGTTCTCTATCTGTTCTTCAGGATGTCACTGAGTTGCTTGGTAAATTATTTGGTTTCTCCAGTGTAGACACATCACCTGTGATCTTGTTAGTTTTTTTTTTCGATATATACAAAATATGTTCAGTTCATTAGGTTCCACAGTGTAGTGTTCAACATTCAGGCTCAACGCTAGGTTCTCCAGGTTTTTGATTGGTTATTAAATACAACCTCATCCCCTGTGGCAGACGAAATGAAATTTGTGCTTCTTTTTGGAAACCATGGACACCACGTCCTCCAGACTAAAGAGGAGCGGGATCATCTGGCCTGTTATCAGTACTCACTTTAAAAAGACACATCTCTGATGGTATGGGGTTCATTAGTATCCTCAATATCTCACTGGGTTCTACAGTATGTTGGTGGTTATCAGGTATATACTGATGTGTTCCTCTGTATATCACTGGGTTCTACATTGTAAAAGTACCTACTGTATATGCCTTCAGGTTCCTCAGTATATAATCGGGTTAGTTATTGGGTATGTTTCAGGTTCTCACCCTGTTCCAGTCCTTTGTAGTGTTGATATTAATAAGAAACATGGCTCTGGCGTGGACCCTCGTCTCCACCCTCGTGACTCTCAGTGCCATTTGAAGTCGTATGATTTGTACGGTGTTCTCTCGCGCCTGTAACGGCGATGTGAATGAAAAATTAGCGGTGAGGAATAATGAAAGTGATTTAAGGTGTGTCTTGGAGGAGCTCCTGAGCGAAGTTGTGTTTAAAGGCAGTGTCGTTTTTCCCCGTGTAGACGAGAACTCTGCGAGTCAGCAGTGCGGGAGAAAGCGGCCGTCTCGGGCGTTTTTATAAGAACTACCTGCGTGCCGAGCCAATGAAAACAGGTATTAACCTTCACAGATGTATAATTTCGCTCGTGCCAAATTCTTCTGTGTTTTTTCGATCTGGGGAGTCTCACACACTTTTGCACACATGCCTTGTAAATCTATCTGTTTCTGGAGGAAGAAAGCGCTGGGGTTCGGCGAGCTTTTTTAAACACGCGTCTCCACTGTACAGCTCATACAGGCTCGAAAACCACAGAGCACAAATCTTACTTTATTTATTTAAACTGTTTGAAAGTATGCGCAACTCCCTAAAGTCTTTAGAAAGGATCTCTCCTTCATGGTCAAGCAGAGATATCTCACCGTGCCTCGCATTCGATCTCCGTCCCCAACCTCAGGTTTGTCCAGTTTGCTTTCTAATACCAGACGCCAGATGTTTTAATACACGTCCCGTTCCCATGAAACTCCAACCACTAATGAAACCGTTAGCTAGCGGGAAAGATTAGCGAGGAGCTAATGGCAGAACCGGGTCGCTGGTCCTCTGGTACCATCCCAAACCACATGGTCATGTTTTGCAGCCTTTTATTAAACACCAGCGTTTTATACTGAGGATCAGACGAGGAACAATCTCATATCAGCTTTCAGCAACCGAGCATATAAAAGCAGCTCCTGGTCGCCCACTCAGACTTTTGGACCTGAGTGTGTGTGTGTGTGTGTGTGTGTGTGTGTGTGTGTGTGTGTGTGTGTGTGTGTGTGTGTGTGTGTGTGTATCTTTGGAATTATCTGAAGTGTGACACGCAGACATTGTCCAGCTTAGTTCATACTTATATAAAATTTGAGTTCTAATCTGTGTGTGTGTGTGTGTGTGTGTGTGTGTGTGTGTGTGTGTGTGTGTTTAAAGCTCCAGTTATCTCTGTCACTGTGCTTGTTTACTCACACTATTACAGACACATACACACTCCCTCTCTGTCTCCATTTCACACACACACACACACACACACACACACACACACACACACACACACACACACACACACACACAAACACACAGGCGAAGCAGATGTTGGTGCTGAGTGTGCATCGCAGTGTTGTGCATAATTCAGGCCAAGACGGATGCATGTTTGTTTTTGTGTAAGTAAACAAGCGCAGCGACACCACAGAGACAACAGAGGTTCTTACACACACACACACACACACACACACACACACACACACACACACACACACACACACACACACACACACACACTGATTTGTTTCCTTCCCAGCTGAATATCTGTCTGACAATTTTTTTTTCTGCATGTAGAGAGTTATTACATCATCACATGTGAGAGCCAATCAGGTTTCTCTATGCAAATGAAGGTCCAGCAGCAGTTCTAAATCAGGAGAACAATATTACTCGATATCTAAAGTGTTCTCCTGATCGTAACTCCTTGTCTTTATTTGCACACAGTATAAGCATGCATGGAGATGTGCAGGAGCGAGTGGGAGTGAGGGGTTAAAGCAGGACGAGTGTGTCCTGTCTCAGGTCTAATCAGTGTTAGTGTGTGTACTGTAGTGACTCTGCTGAGCTCAGCTCCTCACGGACCCTCAGCACCTCCTATGTTCCCTCTCTCTCTGTTTTCTCCACACGTCCCCTCTAACGCTCTGCAGGTGACAGAGCTCTTTTTTCTTCCGTATTTTTTTTCTTGCCGAACAGATCAGAGTGAGGCTTTAGTAGATCCGTGTCTCTCTGTGTCTCTCTGTGTCTCTCTTTGATAGAGGGATTTAGGGACACTCATTTTCCCGGAGGTCTCGCTCTCCGTATGACACTTCCTGTCTTGCAGCAGATCGATATCCACACTCTCGGAGTGTGAGAGAGTAAAAGAACAATGCCAGCGCTCTTCTATCTCTCCATCACATTCATGTACACTCTTAAAACCACTTTTGAGGAAGTCCTGCAGATCCATTAGCACTATTTCCTCAGAAGGTATTAGATAGGATCTCAGAACCTCAGGTTCTTTATGGAACGCTTACTGAGTCCATAAAGAACCCCTTTTTTTTCTAATTCTCTTCTGGAATGAAATCACACCACACACTCATTCTTCACTCCTCTGGTCTGGATTAACCATCAGATGTTTGATGCAAATACGGTTCCTTTGAAAAGCAAGAGAAAAGAACCTGTAGAGAACCCTGAAGAACTACTGTACTTGAAAAAGAATGGGAGACGGAAAGAGAGAGACAGAGAGAGAGATGGATCCCGTCCTGGAGCGATACTTAAGCTCAGTTGTCACTTTCTTTCTAATGACGAGGCACTGCAGAGGCAATTACAGTCCCGGAGTGAGGGATGAAAAACTGCTCTCTCTCTCTCTCTCTCTCTCTCTCTCTCTCTCTCTCTCTCTCTCTCTCTCTCTCTCTCTCTCTCTCTCAAGGCAGAATCGACTGAAGGATCTGTCACTGAGACACACACACACACGTCAAAGTCCTCACGGAATGGCCAAACTCATCACAGGAAGTGCCCCAACACCCCCCCCCCCCCCCCCACACACACACACACACACACACACACACAGATAAAACAGCCACTTTAATGAATTGGATATTGAACCGTCATTAAAGTTAAGTCAGCACTAGAGATAGTTACCCAGGATTAGAGAGAGAGAGAGAAAGAGAGAGAGAGAGAGAGAGAGAGAGAGAGAGAGAGAGAGAAGAGAGAGAGAGAGAGAGAGAGAGAAGCAGATAGAGGAATGAAAAGAGAGAGAAAGAGAATGAGAGGAAAACAGATGAACAGATAAAAAGAGCATGATGGACAAATAGGGGGAAAGAAGGTACCAGACAGAGAGAAGTAGACAGACAGATAAAAAATAGACAGACAGACAGCTACTGAGAGAGAGAGAGAGAGAGAGAGAGAGAGAGAGAGAGAATCAGACAGATGAAGAGAGCTAAATAAATAGAGAAGGAGAGAGAGAGAGAAGAGAGAGAGAGAGAGAGAAAGAGAGAGATGAAAGAGAGACAGATAAAGAAAAAAGAGAAATAGAGAGATAAAGAAAGAGACAGACAGATAAAGAGACAGGCAGATAATAAAAGGGACAGACAGACAGACAGACAGACAGACAGACAGACAGACAGACAGACAGATGGAGAAGCAGACAGATAAGGAAAGGGACAGCTAAAGAGAAAGACAGACAGATAAAAAGAGGGAGGTGGGAGTTTAGAGCTGCCACTGCTGGGCCCTTGAGCAAGGCCCTTAACTCTCCCCTGCTCAGCTGAAAAGGGCATCTGCCTTATGCTGTAAATGTAAAAGAGAGACAGACATTTAGAGAGATAAATAGAGTACAATAAACAGATAAAGTGAGAGTGAAAGATAGATGGGGAAAGATAGGTAGACAGATAAAGAAAGAGTGGTAGAAAGAAAGAAAGACAGACAGATCAAGAAAGAGTGGTAGAGAGAGAGATAAAAATGGAGACAGACAGATAAAGAGAGAGGAAGATAAAAATGGAGACAGAAAGATAAAGAGAGGTAGACAGATAGAGAGGACTCAATTTGCCACAGTTCCACTTTCATACTATGAGAGGTGGAGCTTGGACACAAAGGGGCATGCCCTGGGTGTGGCTTAGCAGGGCATGGTGTTCTCACACTGCACTATTCTTCTTTTTCTTTTCGGCTTCTCCCGTTAGGGGGCGCCACAGCGGATCCTCCGCACGTTTGATTTGGCACATGTTTTACGCTGGATGCCCTTCCTAACGCAACCCTCCCCAATTTATCCGGGCTTGGGACCGGCACTAAGAGTGGCTGGGGATGGTTCCCTGACCGGGAATCGAACCCGGGTCGCAGCGGTGGGAGCGCTGCAGCTTAACCACTAGACCACCAGGGGACCCTCACACTGCACTATAGACTATAGAAAAGGATTCCATCAGTCCAAGATGGTGGCCTCTGTAAAGTTTCAGTGGTTGTAGTTTGAAGCAGGTGTTTCCAGACACACACACACACACACACACACACACACACACACACACACACACACACACACACACACACACACACACACACATGGCTATCAGAGCCTCATCTCACACTAATCGCCACTGCATCTCCTCCTTAATTAATTAGAAACGCAGCCAGGCTGAACTTTTTAATCACAGTACCATTACACACACACACACACACACACACACACACACACACACACACACACACACACACACACAGAGTCCAGTCTGGGCTAATTTTGTGGAGTGTAGACATGGTGTGTGTTCATGTTCACTCTACAGTGTGAGGATTGATGATGTCATCACTGTATTTCCTGCTGTAAACTGTTTATTCTGCAGCACAATTTATTTACAATCACCCACCAAACGTGTGTGTGTGTGTGTGTGTGTGTGTGTGTGTGTGTGTGTGTGTGTGTGTGTGTGTGTGTGTGTGGACAGAAAGGCTGGAGACCTGGCAGCAAAAGCAAGCAAAGCCATCGTTCTTTACTAATCCTAATATGTATTAGTAGTGTGTGTGTGTGTGTGTGTGTGTGTGTGTGTGTGTGTGTGTGTGTGTGTGTGTGAGGGAGAGAGTGTATGTGTGTGTGTGTTTCACTGAGCATTTTGTCAGCACTTATAAACTCCAAAAGAGCTAAATTACACCTTCACACACTTCCTCTGACTGAAGTGTGCACTTTAAAGAAGCTGAGAAGGAGTGTGTCACTCTCCATTTTGTGACCTTGTGTGTGTGTGTGTGTGTGTGTGTGTGTGTGTGTGGGTGGGTGGATGCTGACTGTGAGCCTCATTTCCACTTCAAGAGGAGAATGAAACACGACATCAGCAGCTCCTTCATCAGCTACATCTCCTCCTGACACACACACACACACACACACACACACACACACACACACACACACACACTGCGTCATGTGTGTTCGCTGTCAGGGTAAAAAAGCCGCTGATTCTCTCTGTTTCACAGTATAAACATAAACAGCAACAGAGCAGATAAAAAGAAAAGGAGTGAGAGGGAAAGAAGGAAAAATAATGAGAGAGAGAGAGAGAGAGAGAGAGAGGAGAGAGAGAGAGAGAGAGAGAGAGAGAGAGAGAGAGAGAGAACAATAAAAGTAAAAGGATTGGAGTGGAGAGATTGAAAAGAAAGAGTGTGAAAAGATGAAACAATAGAAAGATAAAAAATTAAGGGGAGGGTAAAAACATAAAAAGAGATGATAAAATATTAATTATTTTATTAATATTTTAAATTATTATAAATAAACAATAATAAATACAATTATTATAATAAAAAAAAACATTAAAAAGAGCAAGTGATCAGAAAGTCAGAACTTGAAGAGAAAAAAAGAGAAAACAAGGAGAGAAGAAGAAAATGAAAGGAAAATGGGAAAAGGGAAAGACCAGAAAAGCAGAGTGAATAAATTCATTAATGAAGAAAATAAAAGGGAACAAGAAACAGGGTGAATGAGAGAAAGAACGAGTGAGGAGAAAGAAAAAGGAATAAATGACAGAATAAACGAGAAAAAATGAAAATTGTATAAGAAAAAATGTGAAGCGCAAAAGATGAAAGCAAAACTAAAAAAAGAACGAGGGAGTGAGAAAGGAGAGAAAGATTTATGAGGAGGAAAGTGGAAAAAAGAAAGAAAAATTGAAAAGAGATAAAATGATGTGAAGAGAGTGAGAGAGTGATGATAGATGTTAAGTGAATTAAAGTGTGTTAATTAAAGAAGCGCGTGCGCACTCACACACACACACACACACACACACACACATACACAAACACACACACACACACACACACACACACACACACACACACACACATGAAGGCTGATTAATGAA
>NC_139577.1:34745806-34750806 GCF_946808225.1 Silurus aristotelis | reverse complement strand
TAAGCGGGAAATTTTTATGTCGTTTGTATAAACGAGTAATTGCAAACGATTAGTCATTGAAGAGGACAACAATAATGCTAACAAGCGGCTTTTGTGTTTGGTATGTGTGTTTGTGTGTGTGTGTGTGGGTGTGTGTGTGTGTGTGTGTGTGTGTGTGAGAGAGAGAGAGAGAGAGAGAGAGAGAGAGAGAGAGAGAGAGAGTCTGCGTCTGGTTTGAGTCTGTCAGTAATTGAAGCTTTATAAGTGATTAGCCGTTAGCGGAACCTGAGCAGGAGTCAAGTTACTAGAGTTTTTGGAGGAGAATTAGCTCGGTGTGCTAACCGCGTACAGCTCCGTTACAAGATCCGACATCACATTCCACTCGCTCAGTTACTCACAACGGGACGAACGATGACGTTGATTAGCATCGAAGACTAGCACCCAAAATAAATGAGAGATTAAAAAGTCTAAAAAGAAAAACTAAAAAATATATATAATTATTATAATCATACATATTAAATACTTAATAAGTACATAATAATTATGTCTTAACACATACATATTTTAAATTATTTAATAAATGTGTAGAATTATATAATAAATATCAAATAATTTTAAAATAAATCTACAATATATATTAAATATACTAAAAAGTATTTCACATTATTTTATTTGAGTTACTCTTTGTCATTTTTTGGAATAAATGTAGTCATTTTGGTTCATTAAAATTAGATTAATAATTAAATATATTTTGAATGTGACATTTTTTTCAGTATTTTTTTTAAGAGTTCAGAAAAAAGAAAAGAAAAAAAAAGAGGATTTTTGTCAGATTATTGCGACACTGCGGATAAACACCATTTGTAATTCTGTCTTGCTTTATTTCTTTAATTTAAAGAATCTTTTGCTATTTGGAACATTAAATGCATTTTTGTATTAAATTATGTGGATTTTTTCATAGGTTTAATAAATAGATAAATAAAAGAAATGTATTGCAGCAAATTATATATAAAAAAAAAAAAAACATTTGTGGTTGTTCAGAAAAGAAATATGAAATATGTATATATTTCATTTTTTTTCTTTTCTTTT
This sequence comes from Silurus aristotelis, assembly GCF_946808225.1. Classification (NCBI taxonomy): domain Eukaryota; kingdom Metazoa; phylum Chordata; class Actinopteri; order Siluriformes; family Siluridae; genus Silurus; species Silurus aristotelis. The sequence continues at coordinate 34,749,741 of NC_139577.1, read as the reverse complement.
TCAAAAATGTTTTTTTTTAGACATTTAATAAACAGAAATAATTAGAAATATTTTTTTACTGTTTGATAAAATGAAAAATATTAAGAAATAAATCCCACAGTCACCGTAAGATGTTATTGATTATAAAAATGTATATAAAAATATGTTAAAAAAATGATTAATATATTTATTATATATTAATATTTTTTATATTAATTATTTAATGAATGAATGTGATTCTTTCTTTCGGTTTCCCCCATTAGGGGGCGCCACAGCAGATCATCCGTATTCATAATCCGCATGATTGATTTGGCACATGTTTTTACGCTGGATGTCCTTCTTAACGCAACCCTCCACATTTATCCAGGTTTGGGACCGGCACTAAGAGTGACCTGACTTGTGCCTCCTTAATGGCTGGGGTCGGTTCCCTTAATTTTATTAATATTTAATTCATTTACAAGTAGTTAATTTATTTACTTAATGGTCTGTCGCCTTCTATTGCATTGATAAAACAATAAACAAAAAAACAAACAAACAAATAAAAAAAGGCAGCAAGTCGTCAAGAAGCTTTTATTGTGATTTCAACCATATATAAAAGAGTTACACACACAACACAGAGCTACACACACAACACAGAGCTACACACACAACACAGAGCTACACACACAACACAGAGCTACACACACAACACAGTTACACACACAAGACAGAGCTACACACACAACACAGAGCTACACACACAACACAGAGCTACACACACAACACAGAGCTACACACACAACACAGAGCTACACACACAACACAGTTACACACACAAGACAGAGCTACACACACAACACAGAGCTACACACACAACACAGAGCTACACACACAACACAGAGCTACAGACACACAACACAGAGCTACACACACAACACAGAGCTACACACACAACACAGAGCTACAGACACACAACACAGAGCTACACACACAACACAGAGCTACAGACACACAACACAGAGCTACACACACAATACAGAGTTAAGGACTAAAGTAAGTGTCCTTGCCACATAAAGTGCATTGTGTGCAGTGCAGACAAGCCAGTAGGATAAATACACAAATCACAAAATAGAACTTTCACATAGTGAATTTAACGTATTTTTTCTGAATAGTGTTGAATGTTTGATTTAAATTATATATTAAATATTTATGTATAACCATTACTCCTGAGATCCAAAAAAAAGTGTTTGTTTTAATAAAAATCTGTGTGTGTGTGTGTGTGTGTGTGTGTGTGTGTGTGTGTGTGTGTGTGTGTGTGTGTTCGTTCATACTGTTTTAAGTGTCATTAATAAAAGTGTTATAGATTAAAGTAGATGAGATGTAAATCAGACTCCTGCAGATTCCTGTGTTTCATGTGAAGGAATGAAGACACTTGGAGTTCTTTAGAGACACAGAGATCAGCGTTCACCGTGCGCATAACCCTCTATTATTTATTTCTCATTTTTGACCTGAACAGAACATAAGGGCTAATTAGCGGTGCAGCACTAGGGTGTTTAACATGGCTGACACGTAGGGGCACATATGTCCATGTCAGAGAGAGAGAGAGAGAGAGAGAGAGAGAGAGAGAGAGAGAGAGAGAGAGAGAGAGAGAGAGATTGCAGGGGGTTGAGACTCGGACACTGACGAGATGCAGGACGTGAGCAGCATTTAGTTTCCTGGGCCTCTGAGACCCTGAGCTTCTTCCCTCAAAGCTCCTTCTTACTGAGATCAAACCCGAGTCCAGTGACAGCTTCCAGAATCAAGCCTTCTGTTCCACTCGCTTCCAAATCACCACACTCACACTGCACACACTCACACTGCACACACTGTACACTGCACACACTGCACACCCACACACTACACACACACACACACACACACACACACACACACACACACACACACACACACACACACACATTGCACACTGCACACACTGTACACCCACACACTGCACACACTGCACACCCACACACTACACACACTGTACACTCACACACTGCACACTCACACAGTGTACACTCACACACTGCACACAATGCACACTCAGACACTGTACACTCAGACACTGCACACACTGTACAATCACACACTGCACACACTGTACACTCACACACTGCACACACTCTACACTCACACACTACACACACTGTACAATCACACACTGCACACTCACACAGTGTACACTCACACACTGCACACAATGTACACTCAGACACTGTACACTCACACACTGCACACACTGTACACTCACACACTGCACACACTGCACACACTGTACACTCACACACTGCACACAGTGTTAACTCACACACTGCACACACTCTACACTTACACACTACACACACTGTACACTTACACACAGTGTACACTCAAACACTACACAAACTGTACTCCCTCACACTACATACACTGTACATTTACATACTACACACACTGTACACTCACACACTACACACAATGTACACTTACACACCACACACACCACGCACACTACACACTGCACACACTGTACACTCATACACTACAAACCATACACACTGTACACTCACACACTACACACTACATACACTATACACATGCACTATACACCACACATCAATTTACAACCTACATATACCACACACTACATGCACTACACACATTACACACAGTTTACACTACGCACTACACACTACACATACTAGACACACTACACACTCTCCACACACTACATGCACTACCCACACTACACACACTTCACTCTGCACACTACATGCATTACTCACTCTACACACTACATGCACTGCACACACTGCACGCTACACACTACACACACTATGGGCACTGCACACTACACACACTACGTAGTGACCAGTGTTCCTGCGCCTCTTCCCTCCACGGATCTTCCCACTTTGTAGAGGCCTGCCTTTGGATAGTGTTCTCTTTGATTGGAGGCGACTCTGTGCAGCTGGGGACGGTTTCTCATCAACGCCTTGGGTGGTTCCATGAAATTCTGGACTAAGAACACCTCAACATTGTTTATCTGTAATAAATGGACATTCGGTGGCACCCAGATGAGGATGAGGTTCCCTCCTGAGTCTGGTTCCTCTCAATGTTTCTTCCTTCTGCATCTCAGGGAGTTTTTCCTTCACCACAGTCTCCACCGACTTGTTCATCAGGGACAAACTTACACTTATAAACATCTTCATTTTTATCACCACATTATCTGTGTAAAGCTGCTCTGAGACAATGTTCATTATTAAAAGTTCAATACAAATAAACATGAATTGAATGGAATTGAACTACATGCACTACACACTACACATACTATACACTATCACATACAACCTATACAAACCACACCCACTACACACAATACACACACTACAACCCACATGCACTACACACTACACACACTACATTCATTACACACTACACTCTACAACCTACACACACTACAACCTACATGCAGTACACACTACACACTACACTACTACGGACATTACACACTTTGTACAATACACTACACATTACACACTAATTCACTCTTCACCACATACTACACACTGTACCTTACCCCACTGCAAACAGTTTGCTCAGCATCTGTATTAGCCTCTATATTTGTCGTACATATTTGTCACAATATTTGTGTTGCTCAGCATCCGTTTTCCTGGTTGCCTAGCAACACTGCTCTCCCAACCAGTTTTATTTATATTTTACATTCATCTTGAAGTTGTTGGTTTGAAAAAATGTTCTAATATTTTAATTAGCACTTGTAATCCCCAGTTGCTTAGTGACCTTTTAATGTTTTTTCTGCCTCATTTTTTTTTAGAAATAAAAAGTAGTGGATATGAATCACAATGTTTATTTATTATTTTTTTTTGTTGTTTGTTGTTTATTTGCTGTTACAAGAACAAATGAAGCGAAGTTCATTTTGACGTTTGGATCAGATGTGA
>NC_139577.1:34731912-34734412 GCF_946808225.1 Silurus aristotelis | reverse complement strand
TTTTTTTTGGTGGAGTTTATATATATACATATATGAGAAAACAAAGGACATTGTTAATACATTTGTGTGGCGTTTAGGATTTTTATTTCACCTTTTTTATATTGATTTTTTATTTTTTTTTTAAATGGTCAAACAGAAATCCATCATTAATCACGTGTTAATAAAACGCCCATTAAAATTAAATTTGACAGTCCTAATATATATATATACACAGTGGGGCAAAAAAGTGTTTATTCAGCCACCAATTGTGAAGTTCTCCCACTTAAAAAGATGAGATCTGTGAGGCCTGTAATTTTCATCATCAATTCACTTCAACTCTGAGACAAAATGAGAAAAAAAAATCCAGAAAATCACATTGTCTGATTTTTAAAGAATTTATTTGCAAATTATGGTGGAAAATAAGTATTTGGTCAATAACAAAAAAGAAAGATTTCTGTCCCTCACAGACCTGTAAGTTCTTCTTTAAGAGGCTTCTCTGTCCTCCACTTGTTTCCTGTATTAATGGCACCTGTTTGAACTCGTTATCAGTATAAAAGGCACCTGTCCACAACCTCAAACAGTCAGACTCCAAACTCCACTATGGCCAAGACCAAAGAGCTGTCAAAGGACACCAGAAACAAAACTGTAGACCTGCACCAGGCTGGAACACTGAATCTGCAGTAGGTAAGCAGCTTGGTGTGAAGAAATCAACTGTGGGAGCAATTATTAGAAAATGAAAGACCACTGATAATCTTTCTTGATCTGGGGCTCAACGCAAGATCTCACCCCGTGGGGTCAAAATAATCACAAGAACGGTGAGCAAAAATCCCAGAACCACTCGGGGGGACCTGGTGAATGACCTGCAGAGAGCTGGGACCAAAGTAACAAAGGCTACCATCAGTAACACACTACACCGCCAGGGACTCAAATCCTGCAGTGCCAGACGTGTCCCCCTGCTTAAGCCAGGACATGTCCCGGCCCGTCTGAAGTTTGCTAGAGAGCATTTGGATGATCCAGGAGAGGATTGGGAGAATGTCATATGGTCAGATGAAACCAAAATAGAACTTTTTGGTAAAAACTCAACTTCTTGTGTTTGAAGGAGAAAGAATGCTGAGTTGCATCCAAAGAACACCGTACCTACTGTGAAGCATGGGGGTGGAAACATCATCCTTTGGGGCTGTTTTTCTGCAAAGGGACCAGGACTGCTCCGTGTGAAAAGGAAAGAATGAATGGGGCCATGTATTGTGAGATTTTGAGTGAAAACCTCCGTCCATCAGCAAGAGCATTGAAGATGAAACGTGGCTGGATCTTTCAGCATGACAATGATCCCAAACACACCGCCCGGGGAAACCAAGGAGTGGCTTCATAAGAAGCATTTCAAGGTCCTGGCGTGGCCTAGCCAGTCTCCAGATCTCAACCCCATAGAACATCTTTGGAGGGAGTTGAAAATCCGTGTTGCCCAGCGACAGCCCCAAAGCATCACTGCTCTAGAGGAGATCTGCATGAAGAAATGGACCAAACTACCAGCAACAGTGTGGAAAAACCTTGTGGAGACTCAGAAAACGTTTGATCTCTGTCATTGCCAACAAACGGAATATAACAAAGTATTGAGATGAACTTTTGTTATTGACCAGATACTTATTTTCCACCATCATTTGCAAATAAATTTTCAAAAAATCAGACAATGGGATTTTTTTTTTGCTCATTTTGTCTCAGAGTTGAAGTGAACCGATGATGAAAATTACAGGCCTCATAGATCTCATCTTTTTAAGTGGAAGAACTTCACAATTGGTGGCTGAATAAATACTTTTTTGATCCACTGTATATATATTCACTCTTACACTATAGTGTATATTCATTATTCTATACTCAGACACTTCATTATATTCTCACATTCATAACTCTGTCTTTAGCTCTTTCATACCTCTGCACCTGGAAGGTTATTTGCCATCCTGTAAAGCAAAATAAAATGCAGATGTTTGACCCCAGATGTTTGAAACCCCAAACACCCCCCCCCCCCCCACTCACACACACACTAACCCTTGGACAGTTCTCAAGCGGTGACCGGTGTGTGATGATGAGCGTCACATCCTGGCAAGCTGTAATGCTGCTTTATATGGGAAGCGTCCACACCCGTTTACGGTAACCTGCGCTTACCCACAAACACATTAGCGAGCCTGAGAGCGCCTCATCTCAAATTCAGAGACATGATAATGGTGCTACTGGAGATAAGGACACTCTCCGTCTCCGTCTCCGTCTCCGTCTCTCTTTCTCTCTCTCTCTCTCTCTCTCTCTCTCTCTCTCTCTCTCTCTCTCTCTCTCTCTCTCTCTCTCTGTAATGGCCCAGTATTGATAATGCAAGGTTAATGACCACTAACACACATCTCAGTCTGACTCGATGAAGATCCTCCTGTGTGGAGAAACGTCGCTCCGACTTAAACGCCACCAGTCACTACAGCTTATTTAATCGGTGCTCTTCAAGGTCATGTGACCAAGGATGTCCATGATGTCATAGCGATGT
>NC_139577.1:34714412-34719412 GCF_946808225.1 Silurus aristotelis | reverse complement strand
AACACAAACACAGTAACAACACAATCACAGTCTCACAACACAATCACAATCTCACAACACAATCACAGTCTCACAACACAAACACAGTAACAACACAATCACAGTCTCACAACACAATCACAATCTCACAACACAATCACAGTAACAACACAATCACAGTCTCACAACACAAACACAGTCTCACAACACAATCACAGTCTCACAACACAAACACAGTAACAACACAATCACAGTCTCACAACACAAACACAGTCTCACAACACAATCACAGTAACAACACAATTACAGTAACAACACAATCACAGTCTCACAACACAAACACAGTCTCACAACACAATCACAGTCTCACAACACAAACACAGTAACAACACAATCACAGTCTCACAACACAATCACAATCTCACAACACAATCACAGTAACAACACAATCACAGTCTCACAACACAAACACAGTCTCACAACACAATCACAGTCTCACAACACAAACACAGTAACAACACAATCACAGTCTCACAACACAATCACAATCTCACAACACAATCACAGTAACAACACAATCACAGTCTCACAACACAAACACAGTCTCACAACACAATCACAGTCTCACAACACAAACACAGTAACAACACAATCACAGTCTCACAACACAATCACAATCTCACAACACAATCACAGTAACAACACAATCACAGTCTCACAACACAAACACAGTCTCACAACACAATCACAGTAACAACACAATTAAAGTAACAACACAATCACAGTCTCACAACACAAACACAGTCTCACAACACAAACACAGTCTCACAACACAATCACAGTAACAACACAATTACAATAACAACACAAACACAGTCTCACAACACAAACACAGTCTCACAACACAATCACAGTAACAACACAATACAGTAACAACACAATCACAGTCTCACAACACAAACACAGTCTCACAACACAATCACAATCTCACAACACAAACACAGTAACAACACAATCACAGTCTCACAACACAAACACAGTCTCACAACACAATCACAGTAACAACACAATTACAGTAACAACACAATCACAGTCTCACAACACAATCACAGTCTCACAACACAAACACAGTCTCACAACACAATCACAGTAACAACACAATTACAATAACAACACAATCACAGTCTCACAACACAAACACAGTAACAACACAATCACAGTAACAACACAACAGAGTCTCACAACACAAACACAGTCTCACAACACAAACACAGTAACAACACAATCACAAAAGAATAACACAATGACAGCACTACTACGTTGTGATATTATTAAATTTTTGTTGTTTTATTTTTTTAGCTTCTACAAATTTCTCACTTTCTCACTAACCTGCTTGATTTGCATAAACTCCACCCCTCATATGCATATTCATTACATCTCCATAGAGTGTGATGATGCTGATCTGAATAAATTTGAAGTGGGTGTTGGGTTGCAGGATGATGTCATCAGATTCATCTGCTTAGCAGAGAGACACCGAGACACGGATCTGAGAGATGTGTACTGATTTAGGGATGAGCAAATAGGACTTAGTAGTGTGTACTACGTGAGGTGTGTGTGTGTGATGGTGTAAAGTCGCAGCGTTGTGTGTAAAGGTGGTGTCTCCTCCTTCAGATGGACGTCTGGTCTTCAGTCGGACCTTCAGATGGAGTCTCTGGTGAGTGTGTTTCAGAAGTCATGGCTGGAGGCGGCGTGCTTTAGAAAAGACTCACTGCGTCCCTCATCAATTATTCAGAGCTGGAAAACATAAACAGACGAGAGAGAGGAGAGGAAGCAGCAGGTTCGAGCCCTGACCCACATCACAGGGGGCTCCTGTTTAACCCGCCTTCAACTACACAACTACACACTCACACTAAGATCTGGGGGGGGGGGGGACTCTATAGATCGATACGGAGGCGTGAGGAAGGTCCAAGAGGAGACAAGTGTACAGTGATCAGAGAGTGCTTTACACAACAACACAATCAAAATTATACTACACTGCTACACAACAACAACACAGTCACAATACACTACACTGCTACACAACAACATGGTCACATTATACTGCACTGCTACACAACAACAACACAATCACATTATACTACACTGCTACACAACAACACAATCACATTATAGTACACTGCTACACAACAACATGATCACATTATACTACACTGCTACACAACAACATGATCACATTATACTACACTGCTACACAACAACAACACAATCACATTATACTACACTGCTACACAACAACAACACAATCACATTATACTACACTGCTACACAACAACATGATCACATTATACTACACTGCTACACAACAACAACACAATCACATTATACTACACTGCTACACAATACCATGATCACATTACACTACACTGCTACACAACAACATGGTCACATTATACTACACTGCTACACAATACCATGATCACATTACACTACACTGCTATACAAACACACGATCACATTATACTACACTGCTACACAATAACATCATGATTACATTATCCAAAAAAAGTAACACTACACAATAACTACACAATAACACAACCCAATGGTTACACTACACAGTAATAGAATTGTACTACAACATAACTCCAAAATAGAATTACATTACACAATAACTACAAAATAACACAATCAAAATATAGTTACACTACACAATAACACAACACAATAGAACTGCACTACATGATAACTACAAAACTAAGTTACAAGTTTCATTAAAATCTTTTCAGGCTTACACAATTTAGTGCACTTTTCTCAGTCACCTGCTTTTAGATTTGCATAAACTCCACCCCCTCATGAATATCCATTACAGCTACACATGGGTGTAATTGTGCTGATCTGAAAAACACTTATGTTCCTCAGATTCTGTTTGTATATCGAGACCAGGTTCTGCACTAACTATACACCACATAATAAACCCTAATCACACACACACACACACACACACACACACACACACACACACACACACACACACACACACACACACACACACACACACACACACGATGTAGATAACACCACCATGTATGTTTTCCCCTTAATGACTCGGTCGTAAACAGCGTAATCGTGCTCTTTGTTCTTTTTGGCATGAAGCCGCATCACGGCTCTCCTCGCTGGTGCCCACGGTGCCATTACGGGGGCCGTGGAGAGATAAATACCCCCGTCACTGGCTCCATTTCGGGGTGACACAGTGACACACACACACACACACACACACACACACACTCGAGTGGAAGCGTGAACACTTAGAGCGGTGTAATTATTGGATAATTGTCATTAACCTCACAGACAGCGATTCAGAGGCGTCCTGTATGGGACGCGGTGACAAGCTAATCCGTCTTAGCGCCGGGGGACGCGTGGGGGGCAGTAATGAGGTTTCTAAGGGAAACTGAGAGGCGGAGGGGAGGGGGGAGGAGGGGTTAGGGGCAGGAGGGGGGTATTTCATATAAAAACCAGCACATTAAGCTAATTGGAAGAAGAGTTCCTCTAAACAAAGAGCTTCTAACGGCAGGTTACAGAGCCACACTGATGTCTCCAGAAGTCATCTCGTTTATCTTCTCACATCATCTTAATAATATTCTCACATCATGTCATCTCAATTTGTCTTATTTATCTTCCCATCTCACCCCTGTTTATCTTCTCACATCTTGTCTCATCTCATCTCATCTCATCTCATATATCCACTCATCTCACCTCTTTTTATCTTCTCACGTTATCTCATTTCACTTTTTTTTTTTTTATCTTCTCACCTAAGTTTATCTTCTCACATTATCTCATCTTATCTCTTTTTATGTTTTTACAAGATCTCGTCTCATTTTTCTTCTCACATCTTTATACATCATCTCATCACATTTATCTTCTCATCTCAGTTTTTTGAACTAGACAGAGAAATAATCAGTTTATCTCCTCTGATTAAAATTGATGTGATCAGTGTATGGTGTGTGAAGAACATGTGGTTCTTAGAGCATTGTTTGTGTTCATGTGCTCTGTCACATACAAAACATAAAACATTTGAATGGTTTAGATCTTATCTGGGCTGTTCAGATGGAGCATTCAGATGGAGCATTCAGATGGAGCATTCAGATGGAGCATTCAGATGGAGCATTCTGATGAAGCATTTAGGTGGAGCGTTTAGGTGGAATGTTCTGATAGAGCATTTATGTGGAGCGTTTAGGTTGAATGTCCTGATGGAGCGTCCTGATGGAACACAGTGTTTTCAGAGAAAAACTCAGTCCCTGATATGAAATCATGAAAACACTGTTTATGAAGATAAAAGTTTTGCCGCCTGTGCGCTGGTGTAGAAATCTAATATATATACTGTGCATGTTGAGTTGAGTTTGGTGTTTGGTTCGGTTCCAGATGAAACATTTGGAATGGTGGGAAGTCGCGATATTGAGAAGTTCCTCAAACATAACCAAAAGCACATGATGTTTCTGCAGCGAGAGAGGAACTCCAGTCGGCCGTGATTGCTCGGTGTGTTCCCTCACGCCAGCTCGAGTTTCTGCAAGTATCAGAGATCTGAAAAGGCGGATGTGTGTGTATGTGTGTGTGTGTGTGTGTGTGTGTGTGTGTGTGTGTGTGTGTGTGTGTGTGTGACCTGTGTCGTGACAGCTGGCCGCCCTCAGAGCCTCAGAGCATCGTAGCAGCCAGAAAGCCGTCTCGTGGTCCACTCGCCTCTGTGAGGAACATGAGATAAGTGTGGAAGTGATGCTTGGCTGCGTCGCTTTGTTTAAATAGAAACGCTACGGTCACCGTCTCCCAACGCAACGTAAATAACTCAGCATTAACACAACCACATTCCATTCCTCTGTGTGTGTGTGTGTGTGTGTGTGTGTGTGTGTGTGTGTGTGTACACACTGGGTTTCCGAGAAATGCTTCTGAGTGTTTAACTCTCTCGCCTCGTCCTGTCCCGTGTTCACCCTAACAACTCCAACAACTCATACTCATTAATATCTCAATCT
>NC_139577.1:34706912-34709412 GCF_946808225.1 Silurus aristotelis | reverse complement strand
CAAGGTGCTGGACCGCTGGACCATCATGTCCCGTGAAGAGGAGATCATTACCCTGCAGCAGTTTCTACGCTTCGGAGAGACCAAATCCATCGTGGAGCTCATGGCTATCCAGGAGAAGGAAGGCCAAGCGGTCACGGTGCACTCTTCGAAGGCTGATTCCGGCATCCGGACTTTTATTGAAAGCAACAACCGCACTCGCAGCCCTGGCCTCCTGACGCACTTGGAAAACAGCAGCCCTTCTAGTATCCATCATTTTGAGAACATCCCCAACAGTTTGGCTTTCCTGCTGCCTTTCCAGTACATCAATCCAGTCTCGGCTCCTATGTTAGGCCTGCCACCTAACGGCCTGAACCTGGACCAAGCGGCTCTGAGGCTCAGAGAGCCGAACCTTTCCAATCAAAGTGAACCAGTAGATAGCAGTGAATCTGAGGTGTCTCTATCGCCTTTCCGAAACAGCCAGAGTCCAAACCGTGGTGGCATAGGATCCATCCCTAATTCCATCGAGCCCAAGACGGAACCTAATGGATCATCACCTATCACAACAACTCCATCTACGCAGCAGGTCCAACAGCAGCAGCAACAGCAGCAGCAGCAGATCCAACAACAGCAGCAGCCCCAATCCAACGCCATAAACGAACACCACTTTGTAAAAAATGAGCAGTCAAAGAGCCTTAGCACTTCTTTCTCTTCCAAGATGCACCGCATGCGTCGCATGGGTACTCCTTCACGCAAGGGTCGCGTCTGCTGCAACGCCTGCGGCAAGACCTTTTACGACAAGGGCACTTTGAAGATACACTACAATGCCGTACATCTAAAGATCAAGCATCGTTGCACAATCGAGGGATGCAACATGGTCTTCAGCTCCCTGCGTAGCCGCAATCGCCACAGCGCCAATCCCAATCCCCGTCTCCACATGCCTATGCTGAGAAACAACCGAGATAAGGACCTCATTCGCTCCACTTCTGGATCAGCCACCCCCGTCATCTCTAGCACTAAAAGTGGATTCACTCTAACAAGTCCTGGACGACCTCCACTAGGCTTTGCAACTCCTCCTCTTGATCCAATGATGCAATCCCCCCTTCAGAGTCCCCTGGTCTTCCCGTCCCTAAAGTCCGTGCAGCCGGTGCAACCCATCCCACCTTTTTACCGCAATTTGCTTTCTCCTGCTGACATTGTGAGTCCCCCGGTGTCCCTTCCCACCAGTCCGATTTTACCCACTACAACTAACAGCACCTCAATCATGGACCAGCAGCAGCAAATCTTAGCTGCCAGTTCCACCAACAGCCACATCTTAGAGACAGGAAGTTTGTCTCACCACCTTTCCACTATCTCAAGTGCACCGGATCCAATCACCATTGACCCGATGCCCAAGAAGAAGCCTCGTAAGTCCAGCATGCCTGTTAAGATCGAGAAAGATCGAGAGGTACCAGAGGATTACGACGACAAAGACGACGATGACGACGATGACAGCTGCCATCACCGCCACCCGGCATCTCACCTTCACAACAACATCAATGGAAACTGCAACAACAACAACAACAGCAGCGGCCATCAATCGCCCTCCCAGGACGAGATGACGGAAGGCACCAGTGAGCTGCGCTGCATGGACAGCTTTACCTCTGAAGACCAGGACCATGAGCGTGACTTTGAGAACGAGTCCGAGACATCAGAGTCCAAGATGTTCTACCGTGACGAGCCGATGGAAGCCGAAGATCATCGCCACACCTCCAGAAGAAACATGGACAAAGAAAAGGACGAGGAAGAAGAAGACAGACACATCCATAAAGATTTAGAAGATAAGAGATGCTCCTTACCATCCCCACACCAACCGGTTATTAAAATCAAAGAGGAACTCAACGATCCTACCTATGACATGTTCTGCATGGGCCAGTACAACCTGTACAATGGTGGAATGGCTGCCGCAGCTGCAGCCGCTGCCAGTATGGCTGCCTTGCACGAGAGCTTTATCTCCTCCATGGGTTACGGATCGAGTTCACCCAAATTTCACCCCCAGTCTCCGGAGGGCGATCTCTGCTCCAGCCCCGATCCGAAAATCTGTTACGTCTGCAAGAAGAGCTTCAAAAGCTCCTACAGTGTCAAACTGCACTACAAAAACGTGCACCTGAAAGAGATGCACGTCTGCACGGTGGCCGGATGCAACGCTGCTTTCCCTTCCCGACGAAGCCGAGACAGGTGAGACCTTTCATTTGACTCTGAAATGATGTTTAACTATTCTCAAGGCTCAAACAAATTTGCCAGACACTCTGTCCTCTTCCTCCTGCTAATGACTTGCTTATTATTTACGTAATTAAATCTGTAGGTGCTCACATTCACCTCACATAGCTTCCAGGTAAGTTAGTCCCATCATGACCTATTTTCTCATTAGATACAAGTTAATTGCTCCACACGAGGTCTTAATTTTATCTTCGTCTCCAACTCGTAGGGGGTGGGAGAATAATTATCGTCCCGCTAATGACGTGGTAACCACTACTCCGCGGCA
>NC_139577.1:34689412-34699412 GCF_946808225.1 Silurus aristotelis | reverse complement strand
CAGAGTTGTAGTGGATATGAGGCAGAGAAAGGCTAACAATGATGGAGGAAAAGGCAACTTGGCAGATGCACGCACACACACACACACACACACACACACACACACACACACACACACACACACACACACACACACACACACACACACACACACACACCACAGTGATGAAATAACAATGTGAATGTTTTGTGTTAATGTGTAATCTGTGTGTGTGTGTGTGTGTGTGTGTGTGTGTATGTGTGTGTGTGTGATCAGATGCTAATTAGTCACTGCAGGAGAGCTTATGAGCAGTGTGGGTGTGGTTATGCTAATATGCAAATCAAATATATGCTAATGAGGGGCCCCACCCACTACAGCAACATCGACAGCATCATCGGGTCTGAAACCGATGAAAATAATCGGAAATTTAGATTTTTTTTTTTTTACATTTATGGATAAATTAATGACATAAATGAATAATATTAAATATATACATTATTAATACAATTTAACATAAAAAAAATAAAATATATATTTTTTACCCTCTAGGATTTTTATTTGTATTCAGATACACACTACTAAGGCTTACTCTCTCCACACACACACACACACACACACACACACACACACACACACACACACACACACACACACACACACACACAGAGAGAGAGAGTGGAGGCTGTGCTGAATGCTGATGATGCTTTGGTGGCCGGCGGGCCCTCGTTGGCCCCTGGTTGGCCCTCGCTGGCCCTCTGTCCCGACAGGAAGGGTCCCTGTGTTGAATGTATTTCTGCTTCTTGCAGGAGAGTGTCGGATAGGGAGGTAAATAATTAAAGGGACCCTTTTTGACCGCATCAACCACGGCACTGCTGGTAAGCTCCTCCTCCACACTGCGCAACCTCCATCTCTCAGTCACGCCTTCACCAGCGCCACCATCTCAGAACCCTAATGCATGGAACCCCATCCGTCTCGACCCTCAAACCCTGTACAGATTGAGTTTTTATTTTTCCTTCTTCAGTTACTTTCAGTTTGAGAGTTTTTTTATACACGGACTGCACGGCAATGCACACGCTAATGACTCCTCCATTTTACTGTAACCTGTCTGTCTGTCTGTCTGTCTGTCTGTCTGTCTGTCTGTCTGTCTCTATGTTTCTTTGTCTTTCTGTCTGTCTATCTTTTTCTCTATTTTTTCTCCCTCTCTGTCTTTAAATCTCTGTCTGCTTGTCTGTCTATTTTTTATCTCTCTGTTTGCATGTCTATCTGCCTTTAAGTCTGTCTGTTTCTTTCCGTCTGTCTGTCTGTCTGTCTGTCTGTCTGTCTGTCTGTCTGTCTGTCTGTCTGTCTGTCTGTCTGTCTATTTCTTTATCTCTCTCTGTCTGTCTCTTTTTTGTCTCTGTCTGCATGTCTGTCTGCTTTTAAGTCTGTCTGTCTGTCTGTCTGTCTGTCTGTCTCTTATCTTAATTAATTCTCTGTAAATGTTCCTTTTTTTCTTTTGTCTCTCGTTTTATTTATTTATTTCTGTCTCTCTTTCTCTCTCTCTCTCTGTCTTGTTACACGTTTTCTTTGTTCTCTCTCTGTCTCGCAGTGACATTGATTGGCGTTGTTCTATCTGCTGTTTTTTGTCTCTAAGTGGATTTGTGACACTGCAGCGTGTGATCAGACATCGCTCCTGAGCTCCTGACTCGATTTGACTCGATGGCGCTGCGTGTCATGTGATCCTCAGGGATTGTAGGGAAGAGTTTGGGGGCATGAGGGGGGAGGAAAAAGGCCATTTTTATTAAAGCGAGCGCTAACCTGAAACGCTGCGTCTGGATTAGGCCACCTCTAGGCGCTGAAGTCGATGCGCTAATGCTGTCCGAGTCGGCGCTAATACGCTATCCGGTTCCTCTCGATTATCGCATTACTGCGCCTCAAATCAATTGATAAACTCCCATTCAATGTGCTGGAGTATTTAATCGAGTCAAGAGTCAATCGGATTTGAGCAGGCGCGCTGACAGCGGCTAAACACGTTAGCGGGTTGCTCTCTGAGCTAGCGCCACTGCACTCAACGATACGCTTAAACGCTTTAGCCTGACTTAGCTTCCTCTCACAGCGTAAGGAAACGTGATACTCTGAAACTTGTGCAGCTAGGTCGGCGTTAGCACACTATTAGCGTTAGCAATAATGTCCTGTGAAATGGGTGTATGCTTAGCGGTTAATCAGTTAAAGCTAGAAAATGAAATTGAGGGAAGGATGATGTTAGCATTAGCGTCAGTGTTTGCTGAAAACGGAAAGAGTTAACCAAAGATAGGCTTTGGTTAATACATTATAAGGGTATTAGCATAGCATTAGCATTCAGGATGACTTTTTTTTTTACCTTCTCTCACCCTTTTCTTTTAATATATTTATTACCTGCTAAAGATTTTAGTTTTTGCTAAATGTGATTTGTTGGCGCTGCTGCATCTTAACAGACAAAAGTGTAAAGCAGATGAATTTTTTTTTTCAAACATTTATAGTTGTTTGTTTGTTTGTTTTTCTGGCGTCTCCTCGGCAGGCACAGCTCCAACATCAACCTCCACCGCAAACTTCTGACCAAAGAACTAGACGACTTCGTCCTCGACCCCCAGCTCATGCCACTGCCCCGGGACATGCGTGCCGAGTTGGCGGCTAAAATCTACTCCGGACACAGACACGAGGACGCCATGTCCCCTATAGGCAACGGTTACCGGGGCAATGGCGATTACGTGGCGCTGGACCTGAGCACTGCGTCAAGCGTGCACTCGAGCGGCAGCGTCCAGTCGTCACGCGATTCGGACGAGGCCAGCGACGAAGGCGTGCTCCTGGACGAGCTGGACGTTAGCGAGGGAGAGGAAGTGGGGCCTGGGTTAGGTGAAGGGGCAGATCTGTCGAACTCAGACCACGCCTCCTCGCCATCCGCGGTTGCTAACGGCGGCATCCTGTGCACGATCTGCCACAAAATGTACAGCAACAAAGGGACGCTGCGTGTGCACTATAAAACGGTTCACCTGCGTGAGATGCACAAGTGCAAAGTTCCCGGCTGCAACATGATGTTCTCGTCCGTCCGCAGTCGGAACCGACACAGCCAGAACCCCAACCTTCACAAAAACACACCCTTCATCTCCATGATCGACTAGCCCCACCTCCCGTTCTTCACACAAACACACACACACACACACGCTCCACCCACAGTGTCAAAACGTGTCAAAGGTCGGTCCTCGTCAGTCACGTGACCATCAGACGTTACACCTCCTATACATCACCTCACTCCTCCCTCACTGACTATTTTTTGCTTTCTTCTTCTATGGGAGAATTCTGATTGGATGTTTCTGCGATAGGGAGTGATTCCTAAATGGCCGCCCTTTTCTTTTTTTTTTTGTGTCCAACTCCATAGAAGTTCCTCAGACTCTTTTTTGTGTGACTGTTGCCTGCAGAAAAACGGTATTACTGAGAAAAAAAACTAATAATAATAATAATAATAATAATAATAATAACAATACGAGAAAAAAATCTCCTTGTTGTATTTGTGTAACGATAGCTTTACGAAAAAAAGAAAAAGAATCCCGTACATACATAAAGCATGAACAATTTGTAAATAATTCTGTCCTGAGAGGATTTTTGGTGTAAAACAATTGTATTGATGGTCGCTTGCTTCTTTTGATTTTTGATTTTTTTTTTTTCTTTATTGCTTTTTTTTTCTTTTTTCTGTTAATTTTTTTCCTTTTCTGATCTGATTTTTTCCAGTTCGATCTTTCAGCTGAAAGTGTAGGTGACAAGAGGTAGCATTTTACTAGCTTGATTCATTTATATATTAACGTCAAAATAAAAAAAATAAAAAGAAAATTTTAAAAAATTTACCCAAGAACAAAAAAAAAAAATTATTGTGACTCGTTTTATCTACTTGTGCGATACACAGACAGAGCCGGCATGCTTTCAGGCTCTTTACACCTCCTTTTTCTTTTCTTTTTTTTTTTTTTTCTAATTTTTAAAAAAAAATTTAGTAAGACATTTAGTTTCTTTGTTGCACTTTGCATCTATACTGAGCGGGATGTGTAATATGATTACTAAAAAAAAAAAAAACGTTCGTATGAGTTATGGCCGGGGAGGAAAAATAAAATAAAATTTTAAAAATTAATAAAAAAATTGTATCTTTACAGAAATGTACCAGTTTTGCACTTGTGTTCAGTTAAAAAAAAAGCTACAAGATAAAGAAAAAAAGAAAAAATGAGTTTCATCCCTGATGACCCATATTTACACAGGACAAAAAAAAGAATGCCCAGATTAATGCCGCATGCTCTGAAAACCAGAACGTACGATATAAATAACACAAAACTTCATATCACGTATTTTTGTTCCATTTCACCGCTTACAGTCGGTTTGCTTTTTACAGTCGGTTTGTAGCAGCTCGAGTTCTCACATCCACATCATTTACACTGGGGATGAACTGAAACCATTCAGAATAACGTCTGTCACCATTTACATTCACAAACTTTTAGTTTTTATACAAAACATGGGCGGGAATTTGGATCAACCTTTTACCAACGTGACCAAGTGACATCACTTTTACATCTTTCATCTTCATTTATTCTCCTGGAGTGAATCATATTTAGCTACATGAATGAAATTGTAGCTTATAATATCTGTAACCAGGCACGCAAGTCTAAAACAGGGCGGAGTTTAGCTTTGATTAAATTAATTATAAATTTCGCTCTGTGACACCGTGATCTTTTTATCTTCACTTCACCTCAAGCTCCATTTACAGAGACATAATATTCACTAAGCAGTTTTCTTAGCCGGATAGTTAATGGTGTGATGGAGAAAAGATGAGGCAAGAAGACGATGAGACGGTGAAGTGGTGGTGGGACAGTGAGGTGGCGAGACGGCTAGACAGGAAACTAGTGAGACTGCAAGACAGAGAAATTTAGAGATGATGTGGGGGTGAGACAGTGAGGCTCGTGAGACGGAGTGAGGGTGAGACGGATTTGGGGGTGAGACAGTGAGGCTCGTGAGACGGAGTGGGGGTGAGGCGGTGAGGCTGTGAGATGGAGTGCGGGTGAGACAGTGAGGCGGTGAGACGGATTTGGGGGTGAGACAGTGAGGCTCGTGAGACGGAGTGGGGGTGAGGCGGTGAGGCTGTGAGACAGAGTGGGGGTGAGACAGTGAGGTTCGTTAGACGGAGTGGGGGTGAGACAGTGAGGCGGTGAGATGGCGATGCAGGTAGACGGAGAGCCGGTGGACAGTGAGACAGCGCGGTATTGAGACGGCGAGGCAGTGAGCGTTATTAAACGGGTGGTGCAGCGCCTTAGGCAGGAGCTCCGTCTCGGCACTGATCTCTTTAATAACTGGCTTGTCACTTCATTACGTTTAGAGACGTGAATACTGCTGACATGCTTGTGTCACGTCCACATCCAACCCTCTCTTCTTCTCTCTCTCTCTCCTTCTCTCCATCTTATTGCCCTTCAGCTTGTTTGCGGTATGCCTGTAAGTCCCATCTTCCCCTACCTCCTCCCGTCTCCCCCCTGTTCCCCCGTCTCCCCTCGTCTCCCCCCTGTTCCCCCCGTCTTCCCCCTGTTCCACGTCTCCCCTCGTCTCCTCCCCTGTTCCCCCGTCTCCCCTCGTCTCGGTGGTGTGAGTTCTGTAGGGATGTGGGTTAATAGTAAACGCTGAAGTTCCCGTCACCCTGAATAACAGCAGGTGTAATTGCCTGTTTATATCCGACGCCAGAGAAAAAATTGAGCATCGAAAACCAGCGTCTTCTCCTGAGTCTCTTTTCTCTCTCTGCTGACAGCTGTCTCTCTCTCTCTCTCTCTTTCTCTCTCTCTCTCTCTCTCTCTCTCCCCCTGTCTCTCTCTCTTTTTCTCTTTCTTTCTTTCTTTCTTTCTTTCTTTCTTTCTTTCTTTCTTTCTTTCTTTCTTTCTTTCTTTCTTTCTCTGTCTCCCTTTCTTTCTCTCTCGCTCTCTCTCTCTCTCTCTCTCTCTCTCTCTCTCTCTCTCTCTCTCTTCTCTCTCTCTCTCTCTTTCTCTCTCTCTCTCTCTCTCTCCCCCTGTCTCTCTCTCTTTTTCTCTTTCTTTCTTTCTTTCTTTCTTTCTTTCTTTCTTTCTTTCTTTCTTTCTTTCTTTCTTTCTTTCTTTCTTTGTCTCCCTTTCTTTCTCTCTCGCTCTCTCTCTCTCTCTCTCTCTCTCTCTCTCTCTCTCTCTCTATCTCTCTCTCTCTCTCTCTCTCTCTCTCTCTCTCACACACACACACACACACACACACAGCACTAACAGCAGCACGAGGACTTGTTAACCTCCTGTGATGGAGAAGGGAAAAAGACAGGCAAAGTCTTTCTTTCTTTCTTTCTTTCTTACTTACTTACTTTCTTTTTTTCATACAGTGTTTATTTCCTAATTAAATTTTTTTCTCTCTTTCCGCTTCCTTCTTTTCCGGATGATCTTTCTGCCAGTTCTCTTTTTTTAGTTTTCCGTATAGACACACACACACACACACACACACACACACACACACACACACACACACACACACACACACACAAACACACACACACACACACACACACACACACACACACACACACACACACACACACACACACACACACACACACACACTCTCTTTCTCTCTCGTTTGTTTGACGTGTGTTTTTCTTCTTTATTTCTTTTTCTTTCCTTTTTTACTTCTTACCGTCTTTATTATTTCTTCTTATTTTTTCTTTTTGTCTCTTCTGCAGGTCTTTTTCTTACTTACATTCTTTCTTTATAGTTTTTTTTTTTTTTTCGTTTTCTTAATTCTTAAATCACTTTTTCTTCCTTTCTTTAAAGAATAAGAGAAAAGACAGAGGAAAAATTTCTCCTGGTTCTGTTCAGGTAAAAAAAATTATCTGAATAGTTTTAGTGTGCGGTGAAGACTGAAATGTAAAGACTCCGAAACACAATCCGGTGAGAGGAACCGTCTCTACACACACACACACACACACACACACACACACACACACACACACACACACACACTGATTCCGAGGTCGGGGATGAGTTGGATAAGCCGCCAGTTCTGATGCTAAATGAGCTGCGGAGTCGGTGCTGACACGGAGAAAGAGGAAAAAGGGAACAGAGTCAGCATCGAGAGAGAGAAAGAGAGAGAGAGAGAGAGAGGAAAAACATCCGACATTTCCATCTGGCATTTTCTCTTTTATATTTAACAGTTTTATCCTGGTCTCTTTAAAATCGCTCTTACATCCAAAAAAAATTAATTAATAAGAAAAGCAAGAAGAAAATCCGTCCGACTGAATAACGAGGAAGAAAACAACAAAACCATAAAAAAAAAAAGGAATTACAAACAAACACCGAATTCAGATCAAATAAGCAGCTTGTCAGCATTACAGACGCTTTCGAGAATATCGTTATGGTGAACGTTCTTACAGACGCTCTCACTCTCGATCCTCAGAGAAGAACCCGTACGGTGATCTCATCTGAGACTCGGCTCATAACGTGGCAAATCTCCAAACCACGTCTTTTTTTACTGTTCTTCTTCTTCATCATCATCATCATCATTACTTCTAGTTCAGTGGGTGCAGCTTCTACACTTAACTTTGGGGGCGTGGCCCAAATCCGCTTTTCTAAAATATCACATTTGTTCTAATTTTCTCATTTGGTTTTCTTTCATCTGCTTCTTCCTTGTTGTTTTGTATCATTTTTCCCCATTTCCTTTATTCTTTTCTTTTTTTCCCCTTTCCTCATTTATTCTTTTACTCTGTTGTTTTTCTTACTTTCTAACTACCTTAATTGGAACATTAGCACAGGGTGACTCTTCTAAGAGGGCGTGGTCTAAATAACGGATGGGTCTAACGGGGCGGAGCAACTACAGTTGCAAACTCCTGTTGTGTTTAGAGAGAGAATTTTTCCTTCATCTGATTATAAAAAGAGGGTGTGGCATTGCCCCCTTGCCCACCCTTTGCCTACCCCTTGCCCACCCCTGCCTTCTCCCCTCTCACTTCAACCTCGGTGATGTTTTAATATTTCATCCACACTTTGACTCGATGTTCTGAGACAAACGGAGCACTTAGAAAACTGCAGTGGGTCAAATAATAAATAAAAAATTAATAAAAAAATAAAACATTTCACAGATGATTTAATCCAACACAGCATTTCTTCCTTATATAAAAAAAAAACAAATGAATTAATAAAAATAGTAATAATAATTATGAAAGGTATTTGAGCATATAATGATTTAAAGTGAAAATAAGATTTAAAAAAATCAGTATTAAATATTTACTCTTTTTTTGTCCACAGATAAACTCTTCACTTTTTTGTGTGTGAATAATTTGTTTCCAGTTTTCGGGCCTTGGCCGTGTTTTCTCTTCCCGTTCGTATCGTGTTTATTCGCTTGGATCTTTTGCGCCGAGCTTCATGAATAGTGCATGGCCCCTGAACAGCATTTTTCCATTAGGCAACACACTCGAGGAAGAAAAAAAAAGAATTAATGAATAAAAAAGACACAAAAAGGTCCTGTTTGGTTTCTTTGTTTGAACTGATTTGCTTCCGCGTGTATTTTCTGTATCATAGCTGACTGTCGATGGTTTTTTTGTTTGTTTTTTTGCATTAAATGCATAAAGGGTTTCGGGATGTAAATGGAATTTTATTCATATTTTTTGTCCAAATACCTCTCTTGTAATTTGTATCAGAATTCTTGTACAATTTTTATATTAAAGATTTATCAGTCACTGGCATGACGAGCTCCTGATTCTTCCTCGAGAGTGTCCGTGTCTCATCCTTCCAAACGACTGCACTTCTTTTCTTCCTTTTTTTTTTATTACAATCAATTCATTCATCTATTATCGTTTCCCCCTGTTTTTTATTTCTATAATATAAAGTTATTATAATCTGGAGACACACCTTTTAATATCCTTAAGAGTTGTATAACCAGATGTTCCAGTGTTCAGCCACATGAGATGTTCCTGAGATCCTTCAGATCTCTCAGCAGCATATTCAAACAAGTTCATGTCTTTCTCTGGTTTTTTTCCTTCTTTGTATCTTTCTATCTTTCCTGATTGATTTTTCTTTAATTCTTTGACACTTCTTTTTTAATTAATTTTTTTCTACACTTTTAATTCGTTTTCTTTTTTCTTTTTCTTTTTTTCTCTCCCTCTATTTTTTTTTCACTTCTTCTCGTAATTTCTCTTCTTCACTGTTTCTCTTCTTTCTGTATTGAATTGAAACTTGTTCCTCAGGAAGTCAGTGTTATTTCACAGCTGCTGGGATTCAGAGCAGGTTTTGTCAATCCTGGTGTGAGTTGAGCTTCTCATCCCTCAGTGTTTTCCATCAAACACCTTTAATTATGCTGAAAATCTCCAGAGAATATAAACGATCCTGACCAATCACAGCTCTGCTACTTTATTGACTCATGATCCTGACCAATCACAACTCTGTTTTGTTAATGACTCATGATCCTGCACTGAGTATGCAATGAGCCACAGTGAGCCACAATGAGACACACTCAGTATACACAGAGAGGCACTAAGTATGCAGTGAGACTTACTCAGTACACAGTGAGTACACACTGAGACACACAGAGGAAATAAATTATAAAGAAGGAGACACAATAAGACACAGTGATACACAAAGGGACAAAATGAATACACTCTGAGACACACAGAGTACATAATGAGTACATTCTGAGACACGCCGAGACTCAAAAGAACACTGAGATACACTGAGACTTAAAGGAACATACAGAGAACACACTGAGACACAGAGTACATATTGAGACACAGTGAGACATAGAAAATGAGAGAAAACTAAATGAATGATACACTAAATTAATAATTCTTATATTTATAATCTGAAATAAATAAAAGTTCATTATTCTAAACAGCGAGAATCTGACAGCATTCACACAGACACACACACACACACACACACACACACACACACACACACACACACACACACACACACACACAGTGTAATCTCGTCTCTGTGAAAGCCTGTGTGAGCCGACAAGCCGTTAGCGATAGCTGGTGTTA
>NC_139577.1:34676912-34679412 GCF_946808225.1 Silurus aristotelis | reverse complement strand
GGTGGTTCATGCTGGTGGTGGAGAACGGTGGTGGTGGTTCATGCAGGTGGTGGAGAACGGTGGTGGTTCATGCTGGTGGTGGAGAACGGTGGTAGTGGATCATGCTGGTGGTGGAGAACGGTGGTGGTGGTTCATGCTGGTGGTGGAGAACGGTGGTGGTGGTTCATGCAGGTGGTGGAGAACGGTGGTGGTGGTTCATGCTGGTGATGTAGAACAGTGGTGGTGGAGAATGATATTTCTTTCACTGAGAAAATGATGAGTGAATAAGAGGGCAGTGTTTCTGCTCACTGTGCAGATCTTTTAGATAATAACTCCAACTATAAATAATCATTTGCTCTCAGACGGCTGGTGAAACATCAAACCCATATCACTTTTAACTACATTACAGATCTGGAAAGATTTTCTCCAGCCAAAAGTTTTGGCCCTGGCGCTAGCACAGTGCGCTAACTACAGCCTCTTTTCTGATCTCACAAATATTAATCAGATGTAATCGTCCCGCTGCCAGGAGCTCGGCGTTGCCCAGACGCTTCAACGCCTCCAGGAACGTCATTTCTGTCCCATTTATTATCATCCTCTCATCCGAGCACTTTAGCTAACGGGCTGATAAGAGCCCGAGTCCTGACGAGGAGGATTTCAGGGCTGAAGCAGACCTGCTCTGGAATAAAACAAAACAAAAAAACGCTGATAAGAAGGAACAGCTGGCCAAAACTTCTGTTTTCACAAATCCTACATGATCCCTGGCGCAGGGGAGACGCCCGTTCCTCATTTAGACAACAAGCAGGAATGTTTCTCTTGGCGTTCTTCTCGTGTTGTTTTAATTTTACTGAAAAAAATGATGAGCGTTTGTTCTCAACGTTTCTCAGTGTTTCTCCGAGCTCCTTATTAAAACCCTCATCAGTCAGCCGCGTTTGATCTTTTTCCTTTCGTTCGTTTGATCGCGAGCAAATCCGATCCCCACATCTGCCATCCGAAGCCATGATGGACGACAAAGTTAACCTTCGGTTGGAACGTTCTCCATCCTGAGAACGCCTGATGAACACAAACACGGGGATATTATTTTATTTCGTATCATGACCGCAGACGTTTTTTTTAACCGTAAACGAGAACTGGAAACGTGTGCGGCTGACTGTGGAGAAGTGGAGACTGGACATATAAAGAGGAGGAACTTCGGTAGGTTCCTTCAGGAGCAGGAGATCGATGATAGTAGCTGTGGTCAGTTTGATCAAATCTCAGTGATGAAAATCTGTTCATTCTGTTCACTTGACCACATCAGACTTATCTTACAGCTACTCACTTTCACTGTTCTCTCTATCCCTCTCTCTATCCCTCTCTTTCTCCCTGACCAATCACACGCTCTTTTACACCTGCCAAAGCAGTCATATGATTTCCATGGGCGGAACTTACGTAAAAATTCCGATCCGATCCGTAGAACGTGAGGGATTTGTTCATTTAAAGAATTTGTTGGGAAAAACACTGATTGGTTCAGGAAATCGTTCTCCTCCTGGTGCTCAGCTGAAGATATCTCAGAGTTCAGCTGCATTGAAGGTCATGAGGATTAGATACGTAGGAGAATCAGTGAACAGGTTTTTTTTTTTTTTTGAGTCACACAATATTATCCGTATTTCGGACTGGGGGATTTTGGGGAATTTGTTGGACCTTCTTACTTTTTTTTTTTTAACAGAAAAATATTCATGAGTTTTCCACAAATATAAAAGATGAAAAAAAAGAGCAGATCTAAAACCTCAGTGTCTTCACCCGACATCACAGGAGCACATCTGTTCTTCTGTTACAAATCGATTTTGGAATTCTCTCTCTCTCTCTTTTTTTTTCTTTCAATTCTTACAGTCAAATGTGCTCAAGAAATACACTGTAAGGCCAAAAGTATTCAGACACCCTCTCTCTCTCTCTCTCTCTCTCTCTCTCTCTCTCTATATATATATATATATATATATATATATATATATATATATATATATATATATATATATATATATATATATATATATATTCTTTTTTTTTTAACAGATATCATATCAAAAATATCAGAGGTACACAATTGTATAGGACATCTTTAGATGCTGCAGTACTTTTATTTCTTTTGAACTAGGAGACCCAAACCTGTTCCAGCTTCATGAAGATCTGCTTTCCCAACATGTTCTCACTCCCAACTCGTCACATATGGACGCTTGGGCAGGATCCCCTGGAGTCACATTTTGACGCACTGGGTATCCCTTTAGCGTCGTTTTTCAACGTGCAGGGATTCCCATAGACTTCTGTAGATCTCTGTTGGCTTTCCATGAGTTTTACTGGAAGATCTGATTCAATTCAATTCACATTTATTTGTGTTGCACTTTTAATGATGAACATCGTCTCAGAGCAGCTTTACACTGATAATGTGGTGATAAAAATGAAGATGTTCTTTGTAAGTGTAAGTTTGTCCCTGATGAACAAGTCGGTGGAGACTGTGGTGAAGAAAAAACTCCCTGAGATGCAGAAGGAA
>NC_139577.1:34666912-34669412 GCF_946808225.1 Silurus aristotelis | reverse complement strand
GCTCTACCTTTAACTAGCGACGCTAATCCCCTACTGATACGCTCTCCCTTTAACTAGCGACGCCAATCCCCTACTGATACGCTCTCCCTTTAACTAGCGGCGTAATCCCCTACTGATACGCTCTACCTCCAACTAGCGACGCCAATCCCCTACTGATACGCTCTCCCTTCAACTAGCGACGCCAATCCCCTACTGATACGCTCTCCCTTTAACTAGCGGCGTAATCCCCTACTGATACGCTCTACCTCCAACTAGCGACGCCAATCCCCTACTGATACGCTCTCCCTTCAACTAGCGACGCCAATCCCCTACTGATACGCTCCCCCTTCAACTAGCGGCGCCAATCCCCTACTGATACGCTCTCCCATTTAACTAGCGGCGCCAATCCCCTACTGATACGCTCCACCTTTAACTAGCGACGCCAATCCCCTACTGATACGCTCTCTCTTTAACTAGCGACGCCAATCCCCTACTGATACGCTCTCCCTTTAACTAGCGACGCCAATCCCCTACTGATACGCTCTCCCTTTACTAGCGACGCCAATCCCCTACTGATACGCTCTACCTCCAACTAGCGACGCCAATCCCCTACTGATACGCTCTCCCTTCAACTAGCGGCGCCAATCCCCTACTGATACGCTCTACCTTTAACTAGCGACGCCAATCCCCTACTGATACGCTCTCTCTTTAACTAGCGACGCCAATCCCCTACTGATACGCTCTCCCTTTAACTAGCGACGCCAATCCCCTACTGATACGCTCTCCCTTTAACTAGCGACGCCAATCCCCTACAGATACGCTCTCCCTTTAACTAGCGACGCTAATCCCCTACTGATACGCTTTTACTTTAACTTGCGACGCTAATCCCCTACTGATACGCTCTCCCTTTAACTAGCGATGCTAATCCCTTACTGATACGCTCTCCCTTTAACTAGCGGCGCTAATCATCTACTGATACGCTCTACCTTTAACTAGCGACGCTAATCCCCTACTGATACGCTCTCCCTTTAACTAGCGACGCCAATCCCCTACTGATACGCTCTCCCTTTAACTAGCGACGCTAATCCGCTACTGATACGCTCTCCCTTTAACTAGCGATGCTAATCTCCTACTGATACGCTCTCCCTTTAACTAGCGACGCTAATCATCTACTGATACGCTCTACCTTTAACTAGCGACGCTAATCCCCTACTGATACGCTCTCCCTTTAACTAGCGACGCTAATCTCCTACTGATACGCTCTCCCTTTAACTAGCGAAGCTAATCCCCTACTGATACGCTCTCCCTTTAACTAGCGACGCTAATCCCCTACTGATACGCTCTCCTACTGATACGCTTTCCCTGATTAGCGACGCTAATCATCTACTGATACGCTCTACCTTTAACCAGCGACGCTAATCCCCTACTGATACGCTCTCCCTTTAACTAGCGACGCTAATCCCCTACTGATACGCTCTCCCTTCAACTAGCGACGCTAATACTCTACTGATACGCTCTCCTTTTAACTAGCGACGCTATTCCCCTACTGATACGCTCTCCCTTTAACTAGCGACGCCAATTCCCTACTGATACGCTCTCCCTTTAACTAGCGACGCTATTCCCCTACTGATACGCTCTCCCTATAACTAGCGACGCCAATCCCCTACTGATACGCTCTCCCTTTAACTAGCGACGCTATTCCCCTACTGATACGCTCTCCCTATAACTAGCGACGCCAATCCCCTTCTGATACGCTCTCCCTTTAACTAGCGACGCCAATCCCCTACTGATACGCTCTCCCTTTAACTAGCGACGCCAATCCCCTACTGATACGCTCTCCCTTTAACTAGCGACGCCAATCCCCTACTGAAACGCTCTCCCTTTAACTAGCGACGCTAATCATCTACTGATACGCTCTACCTTTAACTAGCGACGCTAATCCCCTACTGATACGCTCTCCCTTCAACTAGCGACGCTAATCCCCTACTGATACGCTCTCCCTTTAACTAGCGGCGTAATCCCCTACTGATACGCTCTACCTCCAACTAGCGACGCCAATCCCCTACTGATACGCTCTCCCTTCAACTAGCGACGCCAATCCCCTACTGATACGCTCTCCCTTCAACTAGCGGCGCCAATCCCCTACTGATACGCTCTCCCTTTAACTAGCGGCGCCAATCCCCTACTGATACGCTCTCCCTTTAACTAGCGGCGCCAATCCCCTACTGATACGCTCTCCCTTTAACTAGCGACGCTAATCCCCTACTGATACGCTCTCCCTTTAACTAGCGACGCTAATCCCCTACTGATACGCTCTCCCTTTAACTAGCGACGCTAATCTCCTACTGATACGCTCTCCCTTTAACTAGCGAAGCTAATCCCCTACTGAAACGCTCTCCCTTTAACTAGCGACGCTAATCCCCTACTGATACGCTCTCCTACTGATACGCTCTCCCTGATTAGCGACGCCAATCATCTACTGATACGCTCTACCTTTAACTAGCGACGCTAATCCCCTACT
>NC_139577.1:34654412-34659412 GCF_946808225.1 Silurus aristotelis | reverse complement strand
CTCTTTATAAAGAACATTCTACAGATCAGAAACCATTAATAGGTTCAACACTGCTTCCAAACATCTTTAAAGATAATATTAACAGAGCAGAATTACCGAAAAAAAAAAACCCCAAAAAACATGAAAGTTTCTCTGGTGGTTCTTCATATTGTTCACGCTTTCAGAAATGGGTTCTTCTAGCAGGAACGCACAAATGTAGGGTTCTCCATAAAACCTTTAAGCAAAAAAGAAACCTCATGAGTTCTGGATCATACTGGAAAACTTGTACAATTCTTGTAAATATGATAACATGGAACCCGAATTCAGAATAAATGGAGAATCCATTCTGGACGTTCTTAGAATTGAATGAGCAAATGGTTCTGCATGAGACTGTTCCAGAGAGAGGAGCACTCTTACTGGGTTTTTACATTAAACCATTAAGTTCCCCTCAGAGGAACGCAGTGAATCCACTGCCTTGAAGAACATTTGAGGGTTCCTCTACAGTGACCAACAGAAGTCATGTTTAGGGTTCTGGATTTTTTTTTCTCTGGTTCACTAATTCGAGTTTTAGATCTTTAAATATTTTCTTTGAAAGATAATCTTCCTACGGGAAGTGATTTAAAGAAAAAAAAAGTCACTTATACAAGGGTCCCAAAATGAACAGGTACAGTTTTGGACTAGAAAATTAATTTTTTTATTAAAAAACTATTGAAAGGCAAGTGTTTATACACAATATTCATAATTAGCATAAAGAACAGGTGGGAAAAAAGCTAATGGAAGCAGCAGGCCATCTGCTGAACAATCCCCCAGACATCATCACACATGTAGGACAGATTTCATGTTTGTAAAATTATAACTTGCATTGTTGATTACTGTAAGACACCAAGGAATTATTTTCCACACTCTGAAATTCTGTGACACACTCTGAAATTCTGTGACACACTCTGAAATTCTGTAACACCCTGTAGAATTCTGCAACACACTCTGAAATTCTGTGACACACTCTGGAATTCTGTAACACCCTGACGAATTCTGTAACACACTCTGGAATTCTGTAACACACTCTGGAATTCTGTAACACCCTGTAGAATTCTGTGACACACTCTGGAATTCTGTGACACACTCTGGAATTCTGTAACACACTCTGGAATTCTGTAACACACTCTGGAATTCTGTAACACCCTGTAGATTTCTGTAACACACTCTGGAATTCTGTAACACCCTGTAGAATTCTGTAACACCCTGTAGAATTCTGTAACACCCTGTAGAATTCTGTAACACACTCTGGAATTCTGTAACACCCTGTAGAATTCTGTAACACACTCTGGAATTCTGTAACACACTCTGGAATTCTGTAACACCCTGTAGAATTTTGTAACACACTCTGGAATTCTGTAACACACCCTGTAGAATTCTGTAACACACTCTGGAATTCTGTAACACACTCTGGAATTCTGTGAAACACTGTTGTTATGTCCCAGTCTAGGGTTGGGGTGCACAGCGTGATTAAAGGCACGGGTGGTGTAATAGGTGGACGTGAGGATATTTGGTGTAATGAGTGATAAAGAATGGAACACTGGGGGGTCTAAAAAAATGAGATGTATATTGTAATATGTATAGTTCAGCACCAGGATAGACTTCAGGGTGGAGTGGACCAAGGCTGAAATAATAAACAAAAAACACTCTTTTTACAAACACTAACTTTCCCACACACTTCCCTAAGACCCTTATTACAAATAGGGAAGAAACCCACATCCAACAGAAATAGCAGCCACACCCCTGTGACCTGGTCAACAAAACAACACACATACAAGCGTATAATAAAGTGCGTATTTACAATAAGCTCAGCAAACTTTAAGCAGACAGGGCAAACTCGGGGTCAGAACAGGCGTAGAACAGGTCATCACTAAACACGGAACAGAATAACAATAGAACGAGGAGTGTCTGCTAAATGAGCTTCTGATTCCTGCTTCCTGCTTTATAGCTCGCCTCCTAATAGGATGCCGGAGGAGGGCGGGGCTGATCCGTGAGTGGGTGCCGTCAGACGTCGAGCTGCAAAGTCATCCTGAACCACGAGACTGTGGGTAAACCCGGTATTAATACTAAAGTACTGAAGTAACACACTATCTGTTACACACTGTGGATTTCTGTAACACACTGTGGAACATTGTAACACACTACAGAAATCTGTAACACACTGTGGAACATTGTAACACACTGTATAATTCTGTAATACTGGAATTCTGTAACACACTGTAGAATGTTCTAAAATAATGTAATTATTGTAATACATGCCAACATTTCTTCGTTGTGCATACATGTGCATGTATATATACGTGTGTGTGTGTGTGTGTGTGTGTGTGTGTGTGTGTGTGTGTGTGTGTGTGTGCAGAAAGTACACTCTGGTTTCTTAGTTGTAAATCCACAGATGAAACGCATTAGCAAAGGCACAGCGAGGGACACTGATGGAGAGAAAAAAGCGAGAGAGAGAAAAACGGGTCCCGTTCCAACAACATCAGCATTTTCCAGCAAATTTGCAATTAGTCTTAAGGGCCGGTGTAAATTAGGTCTTCTGACAAACGAGGCACCAAGAGACAGGACACAAAGTTTCAATAAATCTCAGCCAGTGCCAGGTCGACTCTCAGATGCTCCACGGTGCCTTGGGACAGGCTGGCACACACACACACACACACACACACACACACACACACACACACACACACACACACAGACACACACACACACACACACACACACACACACACACACACACACACACACACACACAGTGTTAAGTTGGGATTAGTTATTAGAAATTATTGTTTGAGGTTTGGGAATCAGGGAATGGTGTTTGGGGTTAGGGATCAGGGGTTGGGGATTAGTGGTTTGTGTTTGATTTTAGGGATTAGTGGTTAGTGTTTGATTTTAGGGATTAGTGGTTAAGTGTTTGATTTTAGGGATTAGTGGTTAAGTGTTTGATTTTAGGGATTAGTGCTCAGTGTTTGATTTTAGGGATTAGTGGTTAAGTGTTTGATTTTAGGGATTAGTGGTTAAGTGTTTGATTTTAGGGATTAGTGCTCAGTGTTTGATTTTAGGGATTAGTGGTTTGTGTTTGATTTTAGGGATTAGTGCTCAGTGTTTGATTTTAGGGATTAGGGGTTTGTGTTTGATTTTAGGGATTAGTGGTTAAGTGTTTGATTTTAGGGATTAGTGGTTTGTGTTTGATTTTAGGGATTAGTGGTTTGTGTTTGATTTTAGGGATTAGTGGTTAAGTGTTTGATTTTGGGGATTAGTGCTCAGTGTTTGATTTTAGGGATTAGTGGTTTGTGTTTGATTTTAGGGATTAGTGCTCAGTGTTTGATTTTAGGGATTAGGGGTTTGTGTTTGATTTTAGGGATTAGTGGTTAAGTGTTTGATTTCAGGGATTAGTGGTTTGTGTTTGATTTTAGGGATTAGTGGTTAAGTGTTTGATTTTAGGGATTAGTGCTCAGTGTTTTATTTTAGGGATTAGTGGTTTGTGTTTGATGTTAGGGATTAGTGCTCAGTGTTTGATTTTAGGGATTAGTGGTTTGTGTTTGATTTTAGGGATTAGTGCTCAGTGTTTGATTTTAGGGAGTAGTGGTTTGTGTTTGATTTTAGGGATTAGTGGTTAAGTGTTTGATTTTAGGGATTAGTGGTTAAGTGTTTGATTTTAGGGAGTAGTGGTTTGTGTTTGATTTTATGGATTAGTGGTTAAGTGTTTGATTTTAGGGATTAGTGCTCAGTGTTTGATTTTAGGGATTAGTGGTTTGTGTTTGATTTTAGGGATTAGTGGTTAAGTGTTTGATTTTAGGGATTAGTGATCAGTGTTTGATTTTAGGGATTAGTGGTTTGTGTTTGATTTTAGGGATTAGTGCTCAGTGTTTGATGTTAGGGATTAGGGGTTTGTGTTTGATTTTAGGGATTAGTGGTTAAGTGTTTGATTTTAGGGATTAGTGGTTAAGTGTTTGATTTTAGGGATTAGTGGTTAGTGTTTGATTTTAGGGATTAGGGGTTAGTGTTTGAGGTTAGAGGTTAAGGATTTGGGATTAAGGGTTAAATTTAGGGTTAGGGTTATCTGCTCCAGGTATCTGGATTGTGAGGCATCACAGTGTCTAAATCAGGGATAAAAGTTTGTTGGTTTGATCTTGGTGTCTTCATCAGCTATCTCTGGTGGAATAATGAGACGGGTAACAGGTCGTGTGTATAGTCGACCCCTAACGCTGATCTCTGCAGACCCTACCTGTCCATCTACTGCAGGAAATGTCCTTATCACCCTCCCAATCAACCGAAGGGCTCGTGGTAGCTGGGGGTCCACAGAAGACAGGCTTTTAAGGGTGCAATTTCTCGCTAAGTGTAATTGCCCACATTATCAACAACCCTTGTTCTCTTTGATCCATTTTCTCATCTCTTTATTACTAAATGTCTGAAAAGTGGAACACTGTAATGTTCTGTACTGTTACAGTTTTTTTTGTATTTGGGTTTAGGGATTAGGGGTTAGTGTTAGGGGTTAGAGATTAGTGACTGGAGATCAGGGGTAGTTGTTTGTGGTTAAGGATTAGTGATTAGGGATTAAGGGATGGGTTAGGGTTAGAGATATGATTTTTTTACTAGGACTGGGATTAATCCTCTATGAGTGTGTGTGTCCTAATCTGACTCCCAAACCCCTTAATCCCTAACTTTAAAGGATTAAATAAATAAAGTCCTGTGGGTTTAGTCCTGATCTATTGTACACTGCAGGTCAGTGTGAGTTGCTGTGTATCTGCTCTCTGAGATCAGTCGGAGTTCCCGGGCCGTTATGGCGTCGAAGTCGCTGTTAATGGAAGAATAAAGTCGTTGCCTTGCAGGGACCGGAGGTGGAGTGTGTAAAGCGCTTTTGGGGAGATTAATCAGGCTCCCGGATGAGGCGTGTGTCCGTATATCATATCAGACTAATGCAAAGAGAAAGATTGAAAAAGCGAGAGACAGAGAGAGTCAAGTTGCGACGCATCAGCATTAAGTGT
>NC_139577.1:34646912-34649412 GCF_946808225.1 Silurus aristotelis | reverse complement strand
CCTACAGAGAGCAGAACATACAGAGAGCAGAACATACAGATAGCAGAACATACAGAGAGCAGAACCTACAGAGAGCAGAACATACAGAGAGCAGAACATACAGAGAGCAGAACCTACAGAGAGCAGAACATACAGAGAGCAGAACCTACAGAGAGCAAAACATACAGAGAGCAGAACATACAGAGAGCAGAACCTACAGAGAGCAGAACATACAGAGAGCAGAACATACAGAGAGCAGAACCTACAGAGAGCAAAACATACAGAGAGCAGAACATACAGAGAGCAGAACCTACAGAGAGCAGAACATACAGAGAGCAGAACATACAGAGAGCAGAACCTACAGAGAGCAAAACATACAGAGAGCAGAACATACAGAGAGCAGAACCTACAGAGAGCAAAACATACAGAGAGCAGAACATACAGAGAGCAGAACATACAGAGAGCAGAACCTACAGAGAGCAGAACATACAGAGAGCAGAACATACAGAGAGCAGAACCTACAGAGAGCAAAACATACAGAGAGCAGAACATACAGAGAGCAGAACCTACAGAGAGCAAAACATACAGAGAGCAGAACATACAGAGAGCAGAACCTACAGAGAGCAAAACATACATGAGCGGCGAAGTTTTTTTACACTCACGGCATCTTCACATAACATCCCGCAAACATTCCGAACCATCTAGGGACGTACCAGTGCCAACTGGATCCCACTACATGTGTGGAGTTTTGACATTGGACCTCCTGGAGTGTTTAAAGGCTCTGGCATGGAGAAGCTCATGTTGGATTTGTGATGATCACAAATGCTGAGCTCATAAAACTAGGAGCTACTGATCATATAGACTGTATAAGACTGCAGAAAGAACATCACTTATAATCTTATACTCCAGTAATCATTTTAGTTCTCACTCTCCAGTGTTCTGTATTGTTGAAGATTTATGATCTTGATGTCACCCATATGAGGATGGGTTCCCCTTTTGAGTCTGGTTCCTCTCAAGGTTTCTTCCTCATCACATCTAAGGGAGTTTTTCCTTCACCACAGTCTCCACGGCTGCTCATCAGGGATAAACACACACCTTCACCTTCACTGTTGATTTCTGTAAAGCTGCTTTGAGACAATGTCTGTTGTGAAAAGCGCAATAGAAATAAACTTGACTTGATTTAAAAGTTTTACTTTATTTACATACTTTAAAATGGAACATGACGGAAAATTCAAGTTCTGTTTCTCTGCTCAGTGTCCAATACTGGCTCACTGTGTGTGTGTGTGTGTGTGTGTGTGTGTGTGTGTGTGTGTGCGCCACATGTCACACCGATCGATAAATTCTGGTGTGTTAATTAAAGCGATGTGTGAATTAAAGATGCAGTGTGACTCCTCCATCACCTCGCTCTCTATCACTCCTCTCCTCCATCCCTCGTTCCCACCTCGAAAATATGAAATTCTAATGTTCTGAGCCAAAAGCTATTCCACATACCACGCGTGTGTTTGCGAGCTGGTGTGTGTGCGAGTGGGTGTGTGTGTGTGCGTGTGTGTGCGCGTGTGTGCGAGCTGGTGTGTGTGTGCGTGTGTGTGCGAGTGGGTGTGTGTGTGCGTGTGTATGCGAGTGGGTGTGTGTGTGAGTGCGTGTGTGGTTTAATCTTTTGCTGAAGCTGTAGATGTTACAGGACATGTAAAAGATTTTGCTGTAAAAATTATAGATCAGGTGAGGAACAGAAAAATATCTAAAACATTAGATGTTTCATAAAACACCATGAAGACCACAACAACTTTACCCAGAACATCACCTCCAAAACTGATAATAAGAGGTTTCAGATGATCCTACAGGAACATAACCTAGCTGTAGGAACATCTTCACAGGTCTGTGTGATGGGTTCAGACAACCAGATAAAAACTCTTTCTTACAAAACACAAATGCAAACTTAAAACCACCCCAGACCATGTGACAAAATACTGGTATGGTGTAAGAAGATCACAGAAGGATATTTGATACAAAACCATCACGGCTTATCACCCTGAGACCAGCACACTCATGGTGAAGCATGGTGGTGGCATCATACAGTACCTCAGATCTGCTGCTTTCAGCTGAAACTGGGGCTCAGAGGATCACAGATATCTCCAAATATCAATCTATTTCAGAACAATACCTGCAGGACCTCTGATAAACAGCTGAATGTGAAGAAACATCTCACTTACATGATAGATCAAAGCACAAACACAAGAAAGAAAGAAAGAAAGAAAGAAAGAAAGAAAGAAAGAAAGAAAGAAAGAAAAAAAGAAAAGAAAAGAAAAGAAAAAGAAGGAATAAGAAGGAAAAAGACAGGAAAAGTGGAGGGAAGGAAGGAAAAAGCAAATGAAAAAAATAAAGAAGGGAGAAAGGAAAAAGACAGGAAGAAATTATAAAAGGACAAATTGTAAGAAACAAGGGAGAAATGTAGGATGGAAGGAAAGAAGGAAAGATGGATGGATGGAAGAAAAGAAAGAAATGTAGGAAAAAGAAAAGAAAA
>NC_139577.1:34604412-34629412 GCF_946808225.1 Silurus aristotelis | reverse complement strand
CACATACACACTACACACAACATAATACATAATAAACACTACACATACACACTACACACAACATAATACATAATAAACACTACACATACACACTACACACCACACACAACATAAAACATAATACACACTACACATACACACTACACACAACATAATACACACGACACAATAAATAATGCACACTAGGCAATACACATTTCTTAATACACACCCACCACACTAATCAATACACAATCTACATCACATACTACACAATACACTTAACACTCAACATTGTACATAATACACACTACACAATAGATAATGCACACTAGGCAATACACACTACTTAATACGCACTCACCACACTAATCAATACACAATCTACATCACATATTACACAATACACGACACAATAAACAATACACAATACACACTAAACACAACATAATACACACTACACAATACATTATATACACTAGGCAATACACACTACTTAATACACACTTACAATATACATCACACTAAACAATACACAATACACATCACATACTACACAATAAACACTGCATAATACATACCGAATGATACACTCAACATACTACACAATACATTCTACATAATACTCAATTCACATTACAGACAAAACAATACGCACAGCATAATACATAATACACACAACACAATACACAAAACATAATACACAATACACACAACATATTACACAATACACACTACACACAACATAATACATAATTAATACACCACATACACACTACACACTACATAATAAATAATAAACACAACACATACACATTACACACAACATAATACATAATACACACTACACATACACACTACACATACACACTACACACAACATAATACATAATAAACACAACACATACACACTACACACAACATAATACATAATACACACTACACATACACACTACACACAACATAATACATAAAAAACACAACACATACACACTACACACAACATAATACATAATACACACTACACACAACATAATACATACTACACACTACACACAACATAATACATACTACACACTACATAATACACACTACACATACACACTACACACAAGATAATACAGAATACACACTACACATACACACTACACACAACATAATACATAATACACACTACACAATAAATAATGCACACTAGGCATTACACTTTTTTTAATACACACTCACCACACTAATCAATACACAATCTACATCACACTAAACAATACACAATACACATCACATACTACACAATACACACAGCAGAATACATAATACACACAACACAATACACAAAACATAATACACAATACACACAACATATTACACAATACACACTACACACAACATACTACAGCATACACAAAACACATTAAATAATAAACAATACGCACTACACACTACATAATACACAACACGCACTACACACAGCATATTACACAATACACAAAACACACTACACAACACACGCTATATACTACACACTGCACTACACAATACACCCTATGCACCATGCATTACACACCACACTACACAAGGCACACTATACATTACGCACCACACTTAACAGTACACAATATACACTATACGATACACACTACACTACACACGACACATTACATACCACACTACACAATACATACTATGCATTACACACCACACTTCACAATACAAACTATACACTATACATTACACAATACACACTATGCATTATGCACCACACTACACAATGCACACTATATACTAAACATTACACACCACACTTCACAATACAAACTATACACGATACATTACACAATACACACTATGCATTACGCACCACACTACACAATGCACACTATATACTAAACATTACACAATACACACTATGCATTACGCACCACACTACACAATGCACACTATATACTAAACAATACACAAGACACATTATACATTACGCACCACACTACACAGTTTACAATACACTATACACTACACACTACACTACACACTACACACTATAAATTACACATTGTGTGTGTGTGTGTGTGTGTGAGAGAGAGAAAAGGCTGGACACAGCACACGCTGTTTCTTCTGTTCCATTAGCCGTTTCCTCGTCCACCCTCGAGCGGTGACAGAGTGATCCTCTCCACGTCTTTATTTTCTGCTGATCTGTAAAACCGCGTAAGTGAGTGTGTGATAGTGTGTAAGAGTGTGTGTGTGTGTGTGTGTGTGTGTGTGTGTGTGTGTGTGTGTGACTGTCATCTGTTTCCAGCGAGGCCTAATTGCCACCAACTGTCAATACGTGCATTTGGACCATTTTCAGGCCTACATTATTTATTGGGAGAAAAATATTGTATTGATCGCTCTGGAAGCCGGAGTGCGTAAGTGATGTTGCTAAAGAGCTGACAGGACACTATAAACTCCTCTATAACTCTATAAACTTTTATACCGCTCTGTCTGTGCTGCACTCCAACCATGCTGGACCTATCACGCTGGAGCTATCATACAAAAGCTGTCACGATGGAGCTCCAACACTGAAGCTACCACGCTGGGGCTGCCATACAGACGCTATCACAATGGAGCTGCCACTCTGGACCTTCCACCATGGAGGAATCATGATGAGCTGCCAAATGGACCTACCACACTGGAGCCACCACACTGGAGTTGTAATAGTATATATATATATATATATATATATATATATATATATATATATATATATATATATATATAATTAGGAATTATATTAGATCTAGTACACCACAGCTATAATTCTGGAGCTACCACACCCAAGTTGCCATGTCAGAGCTACCATGCAGGAGCTGTCACACCAGAGTTACCATTCAGGAGCTACTATGAAGGGGCTACCACACCAGAGCAGAGCAGCCAGAATATTTGTCTTTTACTTCAGTCTGATTGGACAGATGTGCTTTACTGTTATACTGTAACCATAACCTCAGATGACCTCTTTCTATTTTCTAATCTGGACGGTTTATTTCTCTTGATAATATTTTACAGTTTCTATAATTTATAAATATTTAATTAATTTTCTTTAATATGTATTTATTTTTGTATTCTTTTATTTTTTTATGTTTGTTTTTTATTATTACATTCTAGTGGTCCTATATTTTGATTGCTTACTACATAATAAAAATATTATATTTTTATGTTATATTCATATAATGTTTTGCTATTTAAATTTTTTAATAGTTTTATATTTTTTATGCCATTTTTTTACTGTAAATTTTACTTTTTATTTTTCATATCTTTTTTATTTAATAATTGTTGATTTGTTCCGTTTCCGTCGTGGTTGAAAGGCGTGACCCTGTGTCAGTACTGCGACCGTTTCTTATTCATGTAACTCTGATGGAAGGAGTCTCCAGTTCTGGAACACTTAGAGGTCAAGCTGCAACATTTCTACAGTAAACTACTGTAATGAAACAAACACTGCTGTATTTTAGATTCTGATGTCGATGTCGTTTTAACTTACTGCCCTACACACACACACACACACACACACACACACACACACACACACACACACACTTATTCTGTAGAGAAGCATGGTGTTGGTTCCAGGTCTCTGTAACGCTGTAAGGAAAGGTGGCCTGAAAAACGTTTACATCAGGGATTTGCTTTATCGAGCGTGTCAAACGTCTGTCTGAGGAAAAAACAAGTGGCGCGCACACACACACACACACACACACACACACACACACACACACACACACACACACACACACACACACACACACACACACACACACACTCCATTCTGGCCATCAATGCAGGCTCTTTGTGTTGATTGTTTTATCACTGGTGCCACTCCTGCATGTGTGTGTGTGTGTGTGTGTGTGTGTGTGTGTGTGTGTCTCCAGAGGCTTCACCTGAGAGGATGACCCTCATTTTCCAAAAGCAAAGTGTTCAGTATTGATCCGGAGGAATGGGCAGCTCGTGACACGGGTTAATTTACTGAGCTCAGGGTGGTTCATTATTTCCCGTCACTCCTGAACTCATCTCAGTGACCTTTTCCGGCACACAAACACACACACACACACACACACACACACACACACACACACACACACACACACACACACACACGATATGCCGGACCACTGAGTCTGAACTGCTGTTTTGCGTTTTTTTTTTCCTGAACTGCATCATGTGACTGCAACCACAGGAAAGAAAGGAAGAGTTGCAGTGACTGATGAATCAATCTTCAGACAACACTGGTCCAAAAGTCCTTCAGATGCATGTTCTCCTGAAAGCAGGGTCTCCATAAAAACTCTATATTTTACTAAAACCATTGTAAGTACAGGAAAATAGTTTGGTATTAAAGGTGCTGTTTACTTGTCACATGTCTTTCTTCACATATCCCAGTGATGTTAGGAAGTCATGATACAGCACCCCTGAAGCACAGAGTGTTAAGGGCCATGCTCAAGGGCCCAGGAGTGGCAGCTAAGCAATACCAGGGCTTAAACCCCCAACCTCTTTATAAGTAGTCCAAAGCTGTAACCACTGACCCCCATTTTCCCTTTAAAGGAAACACATTACCTTAAAATTATTAATTTTGATTGAATGTTGCTTAAAAAAACATCTTATTTTTTCCCTCACCACATCCATAAACCCTCTCGTTGGTCTTCCTCTCATCCTCCATCCTTGGCACTTTTCTTCTGATATACCTTGTCCCTTCACTGCACATGACCAAACCATCTCAATCTTTTCTCTCTCACCTCTTTTCAATCAATTATTTCATATCATTGAATTGGAAATTGGCCACTAAAAATTTCCTTTTAAAATACTGGAAGTCAAAATCAGTTACTGTGATTTTGATTTTTTGTTTGTGAGTTTTGTTTTGTTTTTTGTTTTGTTTTGTTTTTTTATTTATTTTATTTATTTCCATACTTCAGATTTTCAGCAAACTAAAGTCAAAATCATTCATTCTTTACATTTACAGCATTTGGCAGATGCCATTAACCAGAGCGACTTCCTTTTTTTCCCCTGCTCAGGGGCCCAAGAGTGGCAGTTTACTGTGGCTGGGATTTAAACACACAACCTTCAGATCCAACATCCATTGCCATAACCACTAAGCTACCACCTCTCTGATTGCTACAGTGAGGAAAATAAGTATTTGAACACCCTGCTATTTTGTAATCTCACAATACATGGCCCCGGTCATCCTCTTCTTAATACAGTGCAGTCGCCCTGTCCCATGTGCAGAAAAACACCTCCAAAGCATGATGCTACCACCCCCATGCTTCACAGTAGGGATGGTGTTCTTGGGATGGTACTCATCATTCTTCTTCCTCCAAACACGTTTAGTGGAATTATGACCCAAAAGTTCTATTTTGGTCTCATCTGACCACATGACTTTCTCCTATGACTCCTCTGGATCATCCAAATGGTCATTGGCAAACTTAAGACGTGCCTGGACATGTGCTGGTTTAAGCAGGGGAACCTTCCGTGCCATGCATGATTTCAAACCATGACGTCTTGGTGTATTACCAACAGTAACCTTGGAAATGGTGGTCCCATCTCTTTTCAGGTCATTGACCAGCACCTCCCGTGCAGTTCTGGGCTGATTTCTCACCTTCCATAGGATCATTGAGACCCCACGAGGTGAGATCTTGCATGGAGCCCCAGTCAGAGGGAGATTGACAGTCATGTTTAGCTTCTTCCATTTTCTAATGATTGCTCCAACAGTGGACCTTTTTTCACCAAGCTGCTTGGCAATTTCCCCGTAGCCCTTTCCAGCCTTGTGGAGGTGTACAATTTTGTCTCTAGTGTCTTTGGACAGCTCTTTGGTCTTGGCCATGTTAGTAGTTGGATTCTTACTGATTGTATGGGGTGGACAGGTGTCTTTATGCAGCTAACGACCTCAAACAGGTGCATCTAATTTAGGATAATAAATGTAGTGGAGGTGGACATTTTAAAGGCAGACTAACAGGTCTTTGAGGGTCAGAATTCTAGCTGATAGACAGGTGTTCAAATACTTATTTGCAGCTGTATCATACTAATAAATAGTTTAAAAATCATATATTGTAATTTCTGGATTTTTTTTTTAGATTATGTCTCTCACAGTGGACATGCACCTACAATGACAATTTCAGACCCTCCATGATTTCTAAGTGGGAGAACTTGCAAAATAGCAGCGTGTTCAAATACTTATTTTCCTCACTGTATATCATAGGACTGCTTCAGGTTTTTTAGCAAATCTGTTGTAAGTTCTTCTGCAGTATTTCCAAGTCAAGTCAAGTCAAGTCAAGAAGCTTTTATTGTCATTTCAACCATATATAGCTGATGCAGTACACAGTGAAATGAAACAACGTTCCTCCAGAAACCAGGTGCTACATACAACAACATAAATCAACAATCACAGAAACAGAAAAACACAGGGCCAAGAACTAGTGGAAAGATCCCGCCACATACATTGCTTCATCCATTCTTCTTTTAGTTCTAATAGAATGCTGAGTGAGAGGCATCTTTACAGCATAATGCTGCCACCACCATGCTTCACTACAGTGATGTGTGTCTTGAGGCATGGGAGGTGTTAGGTTTGCACCACACATTCCATAATGCGTTTTTGACCAAAAAGCTCAATCTTGGTCAAATCTGACCACAGAACCTTCTCCCACAACACCTTCATCCAGATGTGTCTTCAGATTGTGTCTTCTTTCTTGCCTTCCTCCAACACAGGCAACACAGCATTATGCAGTGCTCTTTAGATGTTTGACTCCCAGCCCTGAACTCTGTAGCTCCTTCAAAGTGATCATTGGCCTCTGCGTGGCTTCTCTCACAAGCCTCCTTCTTGGTAGAGGTTTGAGGGCCGGGCTTTTCTATTCCTGGGTGCTGTGGTGCAGCTTTCATTTCTTGATTATTGATCTCATGCTTACTGGGACATCAAAACATTTGGATAGAAGGTTGTACCCTTTCCAGAATCTATGCATTTTTATTACTTTATCTCGAACCTCTGTGGAATGATTCTTGGTCTTCATTTGTTTTACCTTCACACGGAGCTTTGAACAATGTTTTTTTTTTTAGAAAATGTGTTAGGAATTGTAACGATGTACAGGTAGATCTCCATGTAATTGTGTCTTCGTTAAGGCAGATTCTTTCATCTGTGTGACTTCACCGGTAGCACAGGGAGTGAACACATAAGTTTGGTATGTGCTTTTTGAGCATCTCATTCCACATTTAGTCCCAATTTGCTTATATAATAACCTCCATTCTTCAGGGAAGATGTTCCACTAGATTGTGTGGAGATTTGTGGAGATTCCTCCAGCTACAAGGGTGTTAGTAAAGTCAGGTAGTGTTGTAGGTAAGAAGGTGAGGAGGTTCCTGGCGTGCAGTCAGCACTCACATTTATCCCAAAGGTGTTCAAAAGGGTTGGAGTTGAATAGCAGGGGATCATCCACATCTTCCAACC
Source organism: Silurus aristotelis (assembly GCF_946808225.1). Taxonomy (NCBI): domain Eukaryota; kingdom Metazoa; phylum Chordata; class Actinopteri; order Siluriformes; family Siluridae; genus Silurus; species Silurus aristotelis. The sequence continues at coordinate 34,621,983 of NC_139577.1, read as the reverse complement.
CATAGAAAGCAGATCTTCATGCTGGAGCAGGTTCGGGTCTCCTAGTTCATGTGAAGGAAGGAAAATTTCATGCTCCTGCATCCAAAGACGTCCGATACAAATTGTGTGCCTTCAGCTTTGTGATAACAGTTTGGGAAAGAGCTGCATATGGCTGGGAATATTTGTGTCCATATAGCGTATTTCAGTTTACTGGTTTTGAACAAAAAACATCACCTTCAATAATTTTGAGCTCCAGAGTTTTAAATGAAAATGTCGAGCAGAATGTCATTTCAGAAATATGAGAATATGCAAATATGAAAGTAGAGAACAAACGATTATGTTACCTTTTTACAAAACACTGACACTGGAGACTCCTTCCATAAACAACACGTGTGTGTGTGTGTGTGTGTGTGTGAGAGAGAGAGAGAGAGAGAGAGAGAGAGAGAGAGAGAGAGATTCCACTCCACTTCCAGATGAAGTGGAAATCTGCCAGCTTTGCTTGTTACTGGAATAACAGCGGTGTGTTTAATAAATTCATGTGCAATATTTACACGTGTGTGTGTGTGTGTGTGTACGTGTGTGTGTGCGTGCGCACGTAAGTGGACAGTTTGACCACAAGCTGTCGATTCGATCCGACTCACTTTGTACGCGGCGGCAGGATCGATTCTACAAGCGAAAACCTGCACTGAGGTCAGATCACATGACAAGGTCAAAGGGTCAACAGAGGAACACATAAAGGTCAAAACCATCATGGAAGGCATTTGTGGGGCTCAATTACGAGACCTGTTAGGAGGTTGACGTGTCCTGGAGCAGGTTTCATAGGCGTGAAAGTGAAAGGTGGAGGCCGTCGTTTCCGTTTCATCTCGAGGTCACAGATGGAGCATCAAATACACGACTTCATGGTTCAGGTTACAGTTACTCTAACATGCAGAACAAATAATATAAAAAAAAACATTTCTAGAACCCTGGAAGAACATTGGAAAAACTCTGATTTATCTTTGATAGAACCCTAATAGAACCCTATTAGAACTCTGGTGGAACTCTGACAGAACTCTGGTGGAACTCTGACAGAACTCTGGTAGAACCCTGATAGAACTCTGGTGGAACTCTGGTAGAACTCTGGTAGAACTCTGGTAGAACCCTGATAGAACTCTGCTGGAACTCTGGGGGAACTCTGGTAGAACTCTGGTAGAACCCTGATAGAACTCTGCTGGAACTCTGGGGGAACTCTGGTAGAACTCTGGTAGAACCCTGATAGAACTCTGCTGGAACTCTGGTAGAACTCTGGTAGAACCCTGATAGAACTCTGCTGGAACTCTGACAGAACTCTGGGGGAACTCTGGTAGAACCCTGATAGAACTCTGCTGGAACTCTGGGGGAATTCTGGTAGAACCCTGATAGAACTCTGCTGGAACTCTGACAGAACTCTGACAGAACTCTGGTAGAACCCTGATAGAATCTGGTTAGTGGTTATGAACCCTTCATTAGACAACAAACCTCTTAAATATTTCTTGCAGGGTTCTTTAAAAGTTCATTCCTCAGGAGTTTCTACTTAAACGTTTCATACCACTAAAATGTATTTATTGTGCCTTTCTTCAAGGTTCCACTCTATACGGCTTTATTTCTCAAGCGGTCTTCAAGGGCTCCCTTTTCATGGGTTCTTCAAGGGTGAAATTCTCAAGGGTTCTGAGTTCATTTCCTGAGGTTTCTTCATTAATCAAAGCTCTTATATGGGTTCTTTGTAGATTTGTTTCCTAAAAGGTTATTTTCGTTTTTCTTTTTGAAGTTTTATTCCTCAGTGGTTCTATAAGAGTTTCTTCTTCTAGGGTTTTTAAAGACTCGTTTCTTCACAGGTTCTTTAAAGATTCATTCCTCATGAGTTATTCCAGAATAAGTTTCTTGATGGTTCTTAAAATCTTCATTGGATAATTGTGGTTTGGAAATTTCTCCTAAAAAACCCAAACTCCTCCTGTGAGGTGAACTTTCGTTGGAAAACTGCAGAACCCTAAAGCGAGTTCTCAGCAGCGTTAAAAACGCCAAAGTGTCTCCTTTTTATCTCACTGATGCTGATCGATATAAACACTAGCGATCCCTGAACACATCTCACGCTGATGCCGAACAGAACAAAAGGGTTCTAAGCTCCTCCTCCAGCTGCGTCTCTGCTGTCATGTGTCTCGTGTGATTATCAGAGGCGAGGCAGCTGACAGGAACAAACTGATTCCTGCTGATCTACAGGGAATAAACGACTTCGAGCAGGATTACATTCATAAATTATCTCTCCTCAAGAGCTATCAACTGGAGATGTTTCTCTTTTACAGTGATGTGTGTGTGTGTGTGTGTGTGTGTGTGTGTGTGTGTGTGTGTGTGTGAGATGAGAGAATTTATACTCGACTGCTGGAGAGCTAATAAATAAATAAATAAATAAATAAATAAATAAATAAATAAATAGAGGAAGATCTCCTGGAGCCTCCCAGGATGCAGTAGCTGCCACCACCAATCGGTGAGGAACGTTCCAGGCCTTTGAAGTTTTTTGACATAAAAGCAAAAATAACGCAAATCTGCTCAGATGAAATTACGAGTGGATGAAAAACGAGAGAAAAGTGCAGCCACTCCCAATCACGCCGAGCGCTGAGGAACGACTCGACTCGACTCGACTCACATCTCACGTCTCGCATGTGGCTCCGCCGTGGAGAGGAAGCCTTTAATCTGCCTAAACTCCTCAAACTCCTTCTGTCATCTCTCAAAACATAACACAACACACACACACACACACACACATCATACACCAACATACATACACACAACACACACACACACACACACACACACACACACACACACACACACACACACACAAGAACATACAAACACATACATACACAACACAAAATGCATACACACAACACATACACACAAACAAATACACACACAACACAAAACATACACACATCATACACAATAACACAACATACAAAACAACATACATACACACAACACACATACAACAACATACAAACACATACATACACAACACAACATGCATACACACAACACAATACATACACACACAACACATCATACACAACAACATACAAAACAACTTAAATGCACATACATACACACACAACATACATACACATACACACAACATACAACCTACACACACAAACAACACATCATACACAACATATCATACACAACCACATAAAATATATAAAATACACACACAACACACAACATACACATACACACACAACAACATACAAAACATCATAGACAACAACATACATAACACAACAACATATTAAGCAACATACACAACAACACACAACAAATCATACAGAACATATACACAAACAACAACATACAAACAGATACATGCACAACACAACATGTATACACACAACACAAAACATACACAAAACATACAAAACAACATATACACACACACACACACACACACACACACACACACACACACACACACACACACACACACACACACACTTATCCCACACTGTGTCTACAAAAAAATGTTGGTAAAACATTTAATGGTTTAACAGAAAGATTTAATTGATTCTTTAATTCACTTGTATTTGGAGTCGTTCCTCTCAGAAATCCTTCCAGTTTAGCAAATTAGCTATGATCATCCAGCTAGCATGCACAAATGAGTCCTGGGGTCATTAAAAAATAAATAAATAAATAAACTTTTCATCAGTAATAGTCAGGATAACATTTGTTAGCTACCTAGCAGGAGCAAGAAAAAACAAACAAACAAAAAAAATAATATATATAAATATAAATATGTATGTTTCTGGTGTGTATGTTTCTGTATCTCCTTCTGGATGGAAGGAGGATGACAAGTTTGTAACAGGGATGTGAGGAGGACCTGATGATATTGTGAGCTCTACTGTGGTGAAGGTGCTCCATGGCAGGTAGCTGTGTGTCAGTGATGTGTTGGTTGACCCTCACCACACTTTGGAAGGTTTTCTTGGTCAGGATTTTAGTGTTTTAGTGATGCAGCAGTAAAAGAATGGGGGACAAATGTGCCTTATATTGTATATAATGTGATCAGGGAAGATTTAACACTTAAAAAACCATGAGGTTAATAGTTTATGATCTGAGTCCCGTCTTTCCTCACAAACAGATCGATGCAGTAAACGAGGGTGAGGTCGAGGATGTTGTGCGTCTCCGTGGTTTCAGGAAAAACGTTGACATTTGTGAAGGTTAAATAGTGTAACTGTCTGTCTGAGTCAATCACCGAGCTCAAAGGTCATCGCCCGGACCGGTGTTTTATACTGTTTTAATTAGATGCTGAGGTTCCGATTCTGCGCTCCTTCTTCTCCAAGGAGATCGAGATCATTCACTTCCACAAAAAATATTTACAAAAATTATTCTACGCGATTCACAATCCTTACATTCATATCAGCAGGTTACTCAAGACTTATTATTTATGCCTTGTTGTTGTGTAATATTGTGGGCGTGGCCTGTCTAAGCGTAGTAGCTACGTGTAGAAAATATGCACTTCAACTTCATCTCTGCTACTTCCTTCTTCTTCATAAATGTTTAATTCTACAGGAGAAGATGAAACGATAAATGAGGTAAATAAGGAATTAATTTGTTCTTTATAAACATCGTTTTGAGGAACATTTTTATCCATCCATTTGATAACTATTTCCAGGAACATCTTCATCCAAATGAACAAAAGGTTTTAGAAACATATCAGTCCACATAAACATCATTTTCAGGAACATCTCCATCCACATGAACAATTTTTTTTCCCAGGAACATCTGCATCCCCGTTGAATTTCGCTTCCAGGAACATCTCCCTTCACCAGAACATCACTTTCATGAACATCTCCATCCACATGAACAAAAGGTTTCAGAAACATCTCAGTCCATACAAACATTATTTGCAGGAACATCTGCATCTTTATAAATTTGTTTTTACAAACAACTCCATCCACATGAACATCACTTTTAAGAACATCACCATCCACATGAATTTCATTTTCAGGAAGTCAAGTTTATTTCTATTGCGCTTTTCACAACAAACATCGTCTCAAAGCAGCTTTACAGAATTTAACAGTGAAGAAGAACGATGTGTATTTATCCTGAGGAGCAGCCATGGAGACTGTGGTGAAGGAAAAACTCCTTTAGATGTTATTAGTAAGAATCCTTGAGAGGAACCAGACTCAAAAGGGAACCCATCCTCATAGGAACATCTTCATCTACATACATATCTTTTTTAAGAACATATCCATCCAAAAGAGTTTTGTTTCATAAACATCTTCATCCTCATGAACAATATTTGCAGAAACGTCTTAACCCACATGAACGTCTTTTTTTTTTCAATATCTCTAACCACATGAACATCACTTTCAGGAACAGGAACACCTTCATTCACATGAGTTTTTTTTACAGGAACATTTTTATCCAAATCCAACATCTTTTTTGAAACATCTCCATCTACATGAATAAAAAGTTTTAGAAACAAATTTCTCACTTTATTACATATATAAAAAATCTTTATTCACATAAATATCGATCTTTGCTATGAATCCTAAAAAGTTTCTGAACAACCCAGTAGCACCTGGAGCTGTGAGAACGTCCCAGTAGCACCTGGAGCTGTGAGAACGTCCCAGTAGCACCTGGAGCTGTGAGAACGTCCCAGTAGCACCTGGAGCTGTGAGAACGTCCCAGTAGCACCTGGACCTGTGAGAACGTCTCAGTAGCACCTGGAGCTGTGAGAACGTCCCAGTAGCACCTGGAGCTGTGAGAACGTCCCAGTAGCACCTGGAGCTGTGAGAACGTCCCAGTAGCACCTGGACCTGTGAGAACGTCCCAGTAGCACCTGGAGCTGTGAGAACGTCCCAGTAGCACCTGGACCTGTGAGAAGGTCCCAGTAGCACCTGGAACTGTGAGAAGGTCCCAGTAGCACCTGGACCTGTGAGAACGTCCCAGTAGCACCTGGAGCTGTGAGAACGTCCCAGTAGCACCTGGAGCTGTGAGAACAGCTCTTTTTCCTCAGAGATGTTCACTTAACACCAAGCATGTGTTTCTCCATGTTGTTGTCACTTTGCAGTTTGTCGAACAAATACCTGAAATGTGTTTGTTTTTTAAAGAGTTCCTCTCTGGAGCTTTGAGTTTGTTTTCCATTAGCCTCTGTATGACCTTTTGACCTCTGAAAGAAAAGAAGGGATTTCAGAAAAGAGGACAGGTCTCTTTCCCTCAGAGATCCCTCGCTCCAAGAGGGGTGGGGTGAATGGGGGGTGATGGGACTCTTCGCCACTCAGTACAACAAACAAGAAAAAAGATGGCACTAAAGTGGACGCTGCACTCGTTCACTCGTTCACTCTTTCACCAGACATTAAAAAGTAATGAGCCTTCACTTCCGCTTCTTTTGTCGCCAGAGTACCAGAGGCTCTAATGGGAAGCCAACACAATAGACTCGGCCTAAAAGGGATCCGACATGAAATTTTAATCAGGGACTTTGTCTTTCAGTGTGTGTGTGTGTGTGAGTGTGTGTGAGTGTGTGTGTGTGTGTGTGTGTGTGTGTGTGTAAGTACTAAATGTCTACAGCAACTACAGGGACAGGTGCTCCGAGCTCCAACGTGCCTTTATACCCCTCCCTAATCTGCCCCCTGCCTCTTCCCTTGTCCTACACCCTCAGGTGTGTCGTTCCCCCTCCACCCCCTCCCCCTCAGACTCCGGACACCGCCGGATTGGATTTATTCCAAAACTCCGTCCCGTGCACTTAACAAACACGAGATGCACTTAAGGGAGGCCACAGGATGGGTTTAGGCCCAGCTGAAAGTGCGCGTCCGGGAGATTGGGCCCGAGACCGCAGGCCCAGTGTAGAATGTCATCACATACCGGAAGAGCCATCAGTCCGATCCAGCGTACTGGAAGAGGCGTGAACTTTTTTTAAAGTGTCGTGTGGAGAAGCTTTTTTACTTTCCTGTGTGGCTGCTACGCAAAATGGATAAACGGCTCAGTGGCACGCTGGCGGAGCTTTTATGTGGTTTTATGGCTGACATTTTATAGTGGATAAAAAGCATGATGTGGGAAAGAGCACAGGCGTTGCTACATCACTATGATCCCTGGCCAAGCCCAAATAACCAATTCAATTAGCGCAGCTGCTCAAACCATGTGATTATAATGTTGCACTTCTGATTGGAAGGTCATGAGTTTTATCCCAGCAATACTGCACTGCCACATTTCTGAAATTTCACCAGATGCTCTCGTCATTTACATTTATCTCATATACGAGGTGGTATGAAAATAAGTAGTTTTGTACCACACCAACAGAGGGCAGCACAAGGCTGCACGCACAGTCACAGGGAGCACTAAATCAGTATTGCCAAAAGACATCGCAACGAGTCGTTCGAGATGTTTCGAGCAGCACGCGCGCTTCATGAGCAGAAGAACATCACTGGAAGACAAAGCGAGATCGGGAAGACATTTAACAAGCTCAACCTCTGGAAATATTGCAATCGTTCTGCAACTTGTGCATGATGATCGTCCATCGAGTTCGTGGCCGGATTTCGCCCCTTTTTTCCAAAGATGAAGATCCAGCTCTCCGTTTTGACTTCTTTGCGAAGATCCGATGAGAATAGCAGAAGATGCTTGACACGTTTTGAAAAGAAGACTTCCAGGACACGTTCCAGAAGAACACTGGGAGATGTACAAGCTGTGCAATGGGACTATTTTAAAGGTGATTGTGTGGAAACTTAGATAAATACAGAACTTTCTTGAAATAAAACGAGTTTCCAAACTTTTTGACACCACCTCGTATAGAGTATATAGATGTACTGTATCTGTGCATGTGTCACTGTAAGAATCTGGCAACCCTGACTCTTTTCTTATCTTGCATAATTATTATGTAGAGCAGTACGACTTCATCCAAACAGTTGCTGTGATGGTTTAGGACGGCAAATGTTTCGCACCCAAATCAGATCTGATCAGGTGATAACTCATTATTAGACAATAATCAAGTTCCTGGTTACAGGAACCTGATAGTTCCCTGTAATAAAGTATGATTCATGAAGGCACTATGGGTTCTGAGTTCCTGGTATCTATCAAGTTTTCTTTATCATTTGGTACCAGGGAGTTTTTTTGGACACCTTACTTTTTCATGTGGTTCTTCTCCAAACTCTTGGCACAATGTCAGACACACATGTATAGAATATTATTTTGGACATCCCTTAACTTGAACTAGGAGACCCAAAACTGTTTCAGCATGTCAATACCCATGGGCACAAAGCCAGCTCCATGAAGATCTGCTTTTCATGGGAATGTGAAGGATCTCCTGCTATAGAGCTCCAACTCCATGGATAAATGTGAACACGGACTGCACCCCAGGCCGACTCATCTCACCTACATCACTACTTGACTTTACTAACACCCTTGTTGCTAAATGAATCTCCATAAAATCTAGTGGAACATCATCCCAGAAGAGTGGAGCTCATAACAGCAAATTTGGCCTAAATGTGGAATGGGCACTTTTGGCCATTCGCTGTGTTTATGTGACGCTCCTTTCAACATTATTTTACATCAGACTTTTACATATGGCATTTTTTTCTGTGCCATATCACATCTTTGGTTTACACTCTTCTCTTGTGTATGTTCTCGAGTTTCCTGGATGTTCTCCATCTCCACTTCTTGTGTGTGTGTTTTGCTGTATTTTTCTGGTTCTGACCTCAGTGTGTCTATTTAGATTATACTGTAAGTATAGATTTTCCCACTGTGGGTTCTGACCACGTTCGGTAGAAATACCAGAGTAAACACACCTCAAACACACACACACACACACACACACACACACACACACACACACACACACACACACACAGACAAAGCTTCCGCTGGTTCCAGTTGTCAGCCGATGAAGTTCTTTACAGCTGGAGCAAGTGGCACAAATCAATGTAGAGGTTAATACTGGCATGAAAATCACAAATTGAGTTACAGTAGTGCTGCTCGACCTCAATAAACCTCCCAATAAAAGTCAGAGCTACGCAGCTGCAGCCCCGGATCCATGCGCACAACTCATTACACTCACTGTGTGTGTGTGTGTGTGTGTGTGTGTGTGTGTGTGTGTGTGTGTGTGTGTGTGTAGGAAACTAGGTACACAAATGTATAAAAGAGAGAGGATTGTGTTAGCATAGATAACCGATCATTTATTACACAAATTAAATCAGTCATTAAAACAATGAAGATAAAAATTTTTAATAATTTTAGAAAATCGTTTGACACCAGAGGGCAAAAGTTTAGTACTGCACTCAGAAGCGGTTTAACGGAGAGACTGCAGATTCCCCCTGTGTTCTGCATTAATGAGAGTACATTTACATACACACACATACACACACACACACACACACACACACACACACACACACACACACACACACAGTGCTCATGCTGCATGCTCGGCCTGGCACTGGGGCCTCGCTCTTTACTTCTTTTAAGGCACGTTTACTGCCCTCTTACTCACTATTTCTCAGGATATTAAACCTGCCAATAAACTCAGCCATACTGTTCTCATATAGTGACATTTCCTCAAAAATCTTGTAACTGATATTTACCAGAAACTTTGTTAACTTTTTATCAACTGTGCCAAGAAACAGTGTTAGAAATGGGGCACGTGCTTACATTTGTTTTTAAAGCAGAACTCAGGGTTCAGGGTTTTATAGACTTTATTAATATGACTATAATATATTACTGTCTTAATGTATATTACTACATCACTCACATATCACTTTATATCACTACTGTATAATCACTACATCACTATCACACATCACTATATATCACTATCACATATCACTACATATTACTACTGTATAATCACTACATCACTATCACACATCACTATATATATCACTATCACATATCACTACATATTACTACTGTATAATCACTACATCACTATCACACATCACTATATATCGCTATCATTATGTATCACTACATCACTATCACATATCACTATATATCACTATCACATTTCACTTTATATCACTACTGTATAATCACTACATCACTATCACACATCACTATATATCACTATCACATATCACTACATATTACTACTGTATAATCACTACATCACTATCACACATCACTATATATCGCTATCATTATGTATCACTACATCACTATCACATATCACTATATATCACTATCACATATCACTACTGTAAAATCACTACATCACTATCACACATCACTATATATATCATCACTGTATATCACTACATTAACACATCATTATATATAATGACTGTATAATCACTATATGACTATCACATATCACTATATATCACAACTGTATAATGACTACATTACTATCACATATCACTATATATCTCTACTGTATAATCACTATATCACTATCACACATCACTATATATCACTATCACATATCACTACATATCACTACTGTATAATCACTACATCACTATCACACATCACTATATATTACTATCATTATGTATCACTACATCACTATCACATATCACTATATATCACTACTGTATAATCACTACATCACTATCACACATCACTATATATTACTATCACATATCACTACATATCACTAAAGTATAATCACTACATCACTATCACACATCACTATATATCACTATCACTATGTATCACTACATCACTATCACATATCACTATATATTAATACTGTATAATCACTACATCACCATCACATATCACTATATATATATATATATATATATATATATATATATATATATATATATATATATATATCATCACTGTATATCACTACATTAACACATAATTATATATAATGACTGTATAATCACTATATCACTATCACATATCACTATATATCACAACTGTATAATGACTACATTACTATCACATATCACTATATATCACTACTGTATAATCACTACATCACTATCACATCACATCACAATATATCACTACTGTATCACAACAATTACTATAACATAACACTATATATCACTACTGTACAATCACTACATTACTATCACATATCACTATATATCAACTGTATAATCACTATATCACTAACACCACAAAATATCCTTACTGTATATCACATGATCACACATCACTATATATCACTACCGTATAATCACTACATCACTATCACATATCACTATATATCACTACTGTATAATCACTACATCACTATTTATCACTACTGTATAATCACTACATTACTATCACATATCACTATATATCACTACTGTATAATCACTACATCACTATTTATCACTACTGTATAATTACTGCATCACTATCACATATTACTATATATCACTGCTGTACATACCTACATTACTGTATATTTACTACATCACAATGCTATTATACTAGTTTATTACTACATTACTGCACTATATATCACTATATCTGTAATTTACTGTCCCTATAAATATCTCACTATATTACTGTCACTATATAGGTCACTAGATCACTGTAATACTGTATAACTATCACTCTAATACTATAAAACTGTATCACTAGATCGCTATATTACTGCATCGGTATATTATTGTAATATTATATCATCAGATCACTGTATGACTAGATCACTATTTTACTGTATCACTATAACTATATCACTGTTTCATTACATCTGTATTGCTGTATCACTTTATTACTGTATGACTATCACGACAGGTAGTCGTCGACTTACGACCTATGCAACTTACGGCCATTCGACTTTACGACCACAATCGCTAGCCGCGGCGTACGGCAGTGCGTACCAGTTTCCGGCATCCTTTTACAGTACTGTACATATAGCCTACTCTACTTACGACCAAATCAAGTTACGACCGGTCTGTCGGTCCCAATCGTGGTTGTAAGTCGACGACTACCTGTATATCTGTGAATTACTGTAACACTATTACTAGATCACTGTATTACTATCACTATATTACTGTATCACTATATCACTGAATCTCTACACCAATATATTACTGCATTATTAAATCACTAGATAATAACATCACTACAGCACTATATTACTGTATCACTAAATCACTAGATCACTAGATCACAACAGCACTATATTACAGTATCACTAGATCACATCACTATAGCACTATATTACTGTATCACTAGATCACTATAGCACTATATTACTGTATCACTAGATCACATCACGATAGCACTGTATTACTGTATCACTAAATCACTAGATCACTAGATCACAACAGCACTATATTACTGTATCACTAGATCACATCACTATAGCACTATATTACTGTATCACTAGATCACATCACTATAGCACTATATTACTGGTTCACTAGATCACTAGATCACATCACTATAGCACTATATTACTGTATCACTAGATCACATCACTACATCACTATATTACTGTATCTCTATATCACTAGATCACACCACTATAGCACTATATTACTGTATCACTAGATCACATCACTATAGCACTATATTACTGGTTCACTAGATCACTAGATCACATCACTATAGCACTATATTACTGTATCACTAGATCACATCACTATAGCACTATATTACTGGTTCACTAGATCACTAGATCACATCACTATAGCACTATATTACTGTATCACTAGATCACATCACTATAGCACTATATTACTGTATCACTAGATCACTAGATCAAATCACTATAGCACTATATTACTGTATCACTAAATCACTAGATCACTAGATCACAACAGCACTATATTACTGTATCACTAGATCACATCACTACATCACTATATTACTGTATCTCTATATCACTAGATCACACCACTATAGCACTATATTACTGTATCACTAGATCACTATAGCACTATATTACTGTATCACTAGATCACATCACTATAGCACTATATTACTATATCACTATATATAAAGTTTTTTAACATGAACATTATCAGAACTCTCTCGAAATCACTAGAGTTAAACAGATACAATAGAAACTTAATGTCATATGACTTTGTACCTAATGTTATTTTAAAGGGTCATTATTTTAATTTCAGGCCCTGAACATATAAACATGATCTAATAACTGAACAAGCAAACAGTAGACATGGAACACACCATCAGTGGACTAAACACCTAAAGGGAATTGTTCCTTTAATTCTGTCACCCTGATCTTGTTAGCGTCCCTCATAAAAAAGCAAAAAAAAAAACCATGCTAACAACTAACGGCTGAGCAGATCGATACGATGACCAAAGTGAAATAAAATGAATGCTGAGCAGAAGCAGAAGGGACAGACGGGGTCCTGAGAGGCCTCGCGTCAAACAACACGAGGAGGAAAGGGGGACATCTGAAAAGACCTCCGGGGCTCGAAATCTTTTGGTGAATAGAAAAATTAGGGGCAAATATTTAATTCCAGTTTAAAATACATTAAAAACATGTAGATTTTTAAATCAATTCGATAGATTTCTATTTAAATGTAATAACATAATAGATTGGAAATATTTTAAATGTAAATACTCTATAATCAGCTATTTAAAAAGTTAAATCCTCTGTAAGTCCCATCTTATAATAATCAGCATTTGACGGACATTTCTAGCTTTGAACATGACCTTAAATGACCTTGAGCATCATCTTTGTACCAGGAATGTGTGTGAGTGTGTATGTGAAAGAGAGAGAGAGAGAGAGAGAGAGAGAGAGAGAGAGAGAGAGAGAGAAGGAGAGCGAGGTCGCCCTCAGCCTAATCAGGGCTGTGACATGACACGCTGTAGGTTACACTCCTCAGTGTTAAATATTTATTCCGACTTCGCTACGCTGCCTTGATGGTTGTCAGGCCATTTGACACTTCTCTCTCATTCCCATTTCATTAAAATTCACTCGGGGCTCCATCAAACGCACAAACTCTCACACTCTCACTCGCTCTACAGAAAGAGAGAGAGAGAGAGAGAGAGAGAGAGAGAGAGAGAGAGAGAGAGAGAGAGAGAGAGAAAATGAGAAAAAGAATGAGAATGGGAGAGAGAGTGAGAGAGAGAGAGAGAGAGAGAGAGAGAGAGAGAGAGAGAGAGAGAGAAAGAGAAAGAGAGAGAGCGAGAGAGAGAGAGAGAGAGAGAGAGAGAGAGAGAGAGAGAGAGAGAATGAGGGAGAGAGAGAGAGAGAAAATGAGAAAAAGAATGAGAATGGGAGAGAGAGTGAGAGAGAGAGAGAGAGAAAGAGAAAGAGAGAGAGCGAGAGAGAAAGAGAGAGAGCGAGAGAGAGAGAGAGAGAGAGAGAGAGAGAGAGAGAGAGAGAGAATGAGGGAGAGAGATAGAGAACAAGTGCAGAATGAGAATTGGAGATAAACTGATTTGATCTCTCAGGAGTGTGGAGTGAAACAGGGCTTCACACTCTTCAACATCTACAGTAGTGATCTGACCTCCATATTAGAGGTTCTGCAGCACCTGGTCTCACTCTACACCACTCAGAGATTAAACTCCTGCTGTATGCAGATCAAACTGCAGAAAGAACATCACTTATAATCTTATACTCCAGTGCTCATGTTAGTTCTCACTCTCCAGTGTTCTGTATTGTTGAAAGATTTATGATCAAACTCTTGATGTCACCCAAATGAGGATGGGTTCCCCTTTTGAGTCCGGTTCCTCTCAAGGTTTCTTCCTCATAACATCTAAGGGAGTTTTTCCTTGCCACAGTCACCATGGCTGCTCATCAGGGACAAATTCACCTTCACTGTTGATTTGTGTAAAGCTGCTTTGAGACAATGTCTGTGGTGAAAAGCGCTATACAAATAAACTTGACTTGACTTGACTTGACCTGCTCCTGCTGTCACACTGCTCAGGGTCTACAGCAGAACCTGGACCTGCTGCAGCAGTGCTGTCAGACCTGGACCCTGACAGTCAACAAGACCAAAATCATCATCTTCCAAAACACATCCAGCTCTCAGGCAACTAAACACTCATTAAGGTTACAAACTCATGTGATAGAACACGTCAAAAACTACACCTAGTTCGGACTAAACATGAGTTCATCTGGAAACTTCAACCTGGCAGTGAATGAACTGAGAGAAAAAGCACGCAGAGCTTCTACACCATAAAACCACAAACTTTTGTAGAAACTCCAGTTAGAATCTGCCTCAAAATATTGGAGTCAGTGATGGAAGCGAGTGCCCTGTATGGCACTGAAGTGTGGGGTTTAATTACACAACAACAATTTTACACATGGACAAACATCCAACTGAGGTCCTGCATGAAGTTCTGCAAAATGATCCACAGAAACACCACCAACAAACCGTGCAGGCAGAATAGGAGCTGATATCCACTTCTCCTACACTTCCAGAAAAGACCAATCAAATTCTGGCAACATCTAAAAGACACACACACACACACACACACACACACACACACACACACACACACACACACACACACACACACACACACACAGACACACACACACACACACACACACACACACACACACAAACACCAGTGACTCAGCATCAGATGAAACCTACAAAGCCAATTAGAATGAACTAAATGACACAACCCCTGAGAGTGAATTATCTGAGCTACTGGGAAACTCAAAGCAGCTCCAGAGTAAAATGAAGTGTTGTGTGGCCCTGAACAGACACTAGAGCGTGGCAGAGAACCTGAGCACGGTGTCTGATCACAAACTGAGACATGAAGTAGAGACTCAGAGGACACGTCTGGCCGTGGAGACAGACGGGGAGACACACACAGTCCTGTCTGCCCCGAGAGCAGAGACTCTGCCAGCAGTGTTTACTGAACACAGTAGAGGCAGAAGTGCACTTCCTCACTGAACGCACCAAATACAACCACATTCAAACCCAATTCTTCCCCAACATCAACCAAATGATCCCCAATTTTAACTCCCTCTCAGCCCACGACAAACTGCGCCACCTACTGGGGGCACAGAGAGCTGCACACTCACAACCCACTGCATACACACCTGTCACCAGGTGAGGGACAGTGTGTGACCATGTCATTTAGTGTATGCACACACACACACACACACACACACACACACACACACACACACACACACACACACACACACACACACACACACACACACTTATATACAGACAGACAGACAGACAGACTGAGAGATAGAGAGATAGAGAGAGAGAGAGAGGCGGGTATCTAAACAAATATATAATATTCCATCCATCCATTCATTTTCTCCCGCTTATCCGTAATTCGGGTCGCGGGGGCAGCAGTCTAAGCAGGCCCCCACCGTCGACTGCTGCCCAATCCTCACAGCACCGTCCCTTACGGTCCCTCCTGCAGTCGGTGAGCCCACGGGAAGGCGGCCCCACGTCACTCCGACGTCACGGACCTTGATATTTCCCTCGTAAGGGACCCCCGGAGCATAGAGGGTTAAGGGCCTTATTATAATATTAACTATATAAATTTCCTCTTACAATTTTATAAGGACTCGTTCATTAATGAATGACTTTCTTGGAAGGAGTCTCCAGTGTCAGTGTTTTGTCACAATCAGAGCTGCTTTTATTATCTTCAGGAGAGAAAGAGAGGATGGTGGGATTGGCAGTAGCTTTGTTTCCTCACCGCTGTAACAGCACACAATTAACACCATCTACAATCACATGAAGTGGAATTTTATTTCAATAATAAAGATTTCTGTGAGGGGAAGTGATTACCTGATGATCCACTCTGAGTGAGAGCGTAAAGGTGTAGATGACGGTCTGGAGTCTGTTTCGGGGAATTAATCAGTGTCAGTATGTGAAGGCAGTAAGACACGGCGGTGTGTGTTCGGTTGCCCTGCAGTGGCGGCTCCGTCCCGATCCGCATGCACCTGTCAGACGAGCTGCCTGGGCGAGGAACGCCGCTCGACTCCTCCCTGCTTGACCTATTATTTGATATTTGACCACTCGGTTGCGAGACACTTGCTCTTTGGAGCTGAAATGTCACCGGGCGTCTTGTCAAGTCTTCGACACCTCGGCTTGACAAGTGATTTTACTTTGGTGTGCTACGAGGCAGAAAATACAGCATGGAGCATGGAGCATGGGTCAGGGCGGCTTCAGGCTCCGCTTAGACCGCTCGCTCTGAGGAACAGGCTTTGTCCGATAACAAGCTTCGATAACACACATAACAATCTAACGCCCTCTCACGCTCACACAAGCTGAAGAAACCGTTCCTGAAAAGTGTGTGTGTAAAACATTTACTGCTCAGAAATGTAATCACAGCCTTATTTATATCCACTGCAATTACATACACACAAATCCCTCTGTTCCTACACTCGGTTCTT
The DNA here is from genome assembly GCF_946808225.1 of Silurus aristotelis. Classification (NCBI taxonomy): domain Eukaryota; kingdom Metazoa; phylum Chordata; class Actinopteri; order Siluriformes; family Siluridae; genus Silurus; species Silurus aristotelis. Next base: position 34,604,753 of record NC_139577.1, on the reverse strand, counting down.
TAAGGCTCTTTGCATAAAAAAAAGCTCTATGGTCACTGGACACTGCTAAAGTATAGAATCTTTAAAGGGTTCTTCCAGAAGAACCAGTGAAGAACATGAAAAAACATCTGGAAAGCATTAGAAAAAGGTTCTACTTAAAAACTCTTAGAAAGTGAAGCCCCCCCCCCCCCCCCCAAGTGAAAGATCTATCTATATTTCTGTAGGTTTAATTGTAAGGTTCTAACAAAAGGATGGATGAAACCAGAAGTCTACACCTTAAGAGACCCTACAAAACCTTTTTTCTGTAACACTTAGAACACGATTTCCGAAATTAAAACCCGCTGCTGTAGGTTTTAAATTAA
>NC_139577.1:34566912-34599412 GCF_946808225.1 Silurus aristotelis | reverse complement strand
CCTTCTTTGTTAAAAATGTAGGCCTGGAAAACTTTTTTTCTACACAATTAGCGTCATTGTTTCACCCTCGTGTAATAAGTGGATTAATTGAGCCGCCGTATCGATGCTCACCTTCACCGTCTCTCCATAAACGGACGCTTCTCTCCATAAAAACTCATAATTACCGCCCCGGGATACGAACTCGGGTCAACGCGCGGCACGCAGCACGCTAAACCTGCTAACCTGCTAACCTCGCACTGACCCTGCTAACCGCTTTACCATAAATAACAGCAGGAGGAAAGAAACGAAAAACACCTTTAGGCCAGAAAGACGGAGAAAGCGGTGCGCGTTGTGTCGTGTTGTGTAGTGTGCAGTTTTCCGACACAAACTTCTCCTCATTATCTCCTCTGAAGGAGAAGACTAGAATGTGGGACGTGAGGAAGCCTCTCAAGCTCCTCCTGGATGGATTTTAATGGATCTATAAGCTCATTAGCAAGGAGAGAGATGGAGAGAGAGATGGAGAGAGATATAGAGAAAGATGAAGTGAGACATGGAGAGATAGATGAAGAAAGAGATGGAGAGAGTGAGATGAAGAAAGAGAGAGATAGAGAAATGGAGAGAGAGATGGAGAGCGAGAGAGAGAGTTAGAAAGAGAGAGATGGAGAGCGAGAGAGAGAGTTAGAGAGAGAGAGATGGAGATAAATATAGAGAAAGATGGAGAGAGACATGGAGAGAGAGAGATAGATAGATAGATAGATAGATAGATAGATAGATAGATAGATAGATAGATAGATAGATAGATAGATAGATAGATAGATAGATAGATAGATAGATAGATAGATAGATAGATAGATAGATAGATGAAGAGAGTGGGATGGAGAAAGAAAGAGATGGAGAGAGATAGAGCAAGAGATGGAGAGAGATAGAGAGAGATGAAGAGAGAGTGAGATGGAGAGAGATGAGACAGAGATGATGAGACTTTTACAAAACTTTATTTACACAAGTCACTTCGTAAAAATTCAGGGTGACTTAATAAATAAACAATAAATAAGTAAAAAGTTGGTTATATATTTGATTAAAACACGAGTGATCAGTTCAGTTCTGGTGTAAAGTTTATTCTCCTTCTGTAACAGAGCACATGATTTTCCAACACCACCCACATTTAAACATCCATATCATTCATACTTCTGTAAAAATAAAAATCGATTCAAATTCTTGATTTTAACATTCTTGTGACCTCACAGTCAGTGTTCTGTGTGATCTGTTTTTCCGGCTCAGGTATATCACCATCTTCGCTTGACAGAGGATAAAATTAACCAGTTGGCACCTGAACCTGTGTTCAGAAATAAAAGAGTTCACAGAGATAATATCATGTAAAATCTTCCACTGGAGTTTGGCAGAGTCTCCACTCTGGTTTAATATCAGCATTAAAACCCTGAACACTTCTCCATGGGGGTCCACCCTCCCACTCAACTTCTTCTTATTCAGAACCTTAACACAGGCTCTGTAGAGCAGCTTCCCCAACACTGACCCAAAGTCCATCTCCCCTTCACCCTGGCACTCCAGGAGGGGGCACTCACACCCGTCGAGGTCAGGAGCGATGCTCAGCTGGGGAAAGGGTTCCTCCTCTGCAGGACCAGCCTCTGTGTGTTGATAGTCCATCAGCTAAACACGCTCCTCTGATGTTAGTGCAGATCTCTAGCGGTCTAGGAGCTGATTGACAACACGCAGGGACCTCAGTCTCATACGCGCTGACAGGTCCTCTGCCCTCGACAAGTCTGACCTCGTGTAAGAAACAGGAATAAAATTGCGATTAAAAAGCAAGGGAACACCACCACTTAGTGATTATCGCCAACGCGTCCCACTCCTTCACCCACTCAGCAGCGTTACAAATGTCACTGTGGGTTTTTTTGCAACATGTCAACATCAACACGTTTCTACTTAATGAGCTCATAAAGCTTTGCTGTGTTCATGTGTACGGCCACCAGATGCTGTTACGGTACAGGAATCATGCAACCACTAATTTGCATTATAAAGTAATTAAGAACCTTTGCAAACTCGGCTTGCCACGACCTCTGCCACAAAGACCAGGCCGGAATCGCTGCTCGAGGAAGCGGAAGTGTGGCAAGCGGGCGGGTGTCCGTGCTAGGCTAAATGCTAACCCTAGCCGGCCGGCTTTCCCGTCCATTCTTCTTTGTAACTTCTGCTCCCTGGACAATAAACTGGATTACATCCGACTCCAGCAGACCACGCGGCGAGAGTTCAGAGACTGCTGCGTCTTTGTTTTGAGTTCTGGAAGCCGCCATCCCACTAGACGGGCTAACCACGTTTCATGCCGACAGAAACGCAGCTCTGTGTGGTGAGACTTGCGGTGGTGGTGTGTGTGTTTATATCAACCCAGAATGGTGCAAGAACTCTGTGCTTGTCTCACGCTATTGCTCATCGTTAGTGGAGTTCGTGACTGTAAGATGCAGACAATTTTATTTCCCATGGGAATTCACCACTGCTTTCACTGTCAGAGTGTACATTCCTCCAGCGCTAATGCTAAGTCAAGTCAAGTCAAGTTTATTTGTATAGCGCTTTTTACAACAGACATTGTCTCAAAGCAGCTTTACACAAATCAACAGTGGAGGCACTGTGTGAACTCTACGGCGCTATTTGCGATCTGCAGAATACCCGACTGATTTTTTCTTATCGGCAGAGATTTAAACCATGCGAATCTCAGGACTGTGCTTCCTAAACTCCAGCATGGGGACTTTGCAACAAGAGGAGCAAACACGCTTGATCTTATTTACACAAACATCCCTTGTACGTATCGCGCGAAGCCCCGCCCCCATCTTGGCTACTCAGACCACATCTCTGTTATGCCAATTCCAGTATACAGACTGTTTAGGGAGGCTGCAACCAACGGCGATTCCATCAACTTATATGAGCACAAGTCAACAGTGACCAGCTACATCAGCAAGTGCGTTGATGACGTGACCATCTCCAAGATCATCACTACACGCTCCAACCAGAATCCGTGGATGACCACCAAGGTGCATGCGCTGTTAAAACATAGAGACTCTGCCTTCAGAGCAGGGGACAACACAGCCTTAAAAACAGCAACGGCCAAGCTGTCCCGTGCCATCAGAGAGGAGAAGCACCAACACACCAAGAGAATCCATGACCACATCCTGGACAGCGGAGACACCCGGCGCATGTGGCAGGGCATCCAGGTGATCACAAACAACAAGACAACATCACCTGCTTGTGACCGTGACGCCTCCCTCCCAGATGCGCTGAACAACTTCTATGCTCGGTTTGAGGTACAGAACAACATGAAGGCAAAAAAGACCACCCCTCCTTCTAGATGCTCTGTCCAACCACAGCTGAAGTGAGGAAAACTCTATGCAGAGTTAACCAACGGAAGTCTGCTGGACCAGACAACATTCCTGGCAGAGTGCTTAGGGAATGTGCACAACAGTTAGCGGTTGTCTTTACCGACATCTATAACATCTCCCCGAGCATCAACGTTGCTCCTATGTGCCTCAAGGCGACGACCATCGTCCTTGTGCCGAAGAAGTTTACTGTCTCCTGCCTTAATAACTATCGTCCTGTCACGCTCACACCCATCGTGATCAAGTGCTTCGAGAGGCTTGTCATGAGGCACATCAAGACCCAGCTTCCACCCGCACTGGACCCCATGCAGTTTGCGTATCATCCAAAACGCTCCACGGATCTCCACAACCCTTCATCTGGTCCTCACCTACCAGGACAACAAGGACACGTATGTACGAATGCTTTTCATAGACTTCAGCTCAGCATTCTACACAATATTCCCTCAGCACCTGAGATCACCTGAGATCATCCCTTCCATCATGGACATTTACACCACAAGCTGCATCTGCAAAGCCAACGGCATTGTGGACGACCCCACACACCCGTCACACACACACAACACCACACACACACCCCCACACACACCTCACACACACCCATCACACACACACTCTTTACCCTCCTATCAGGAAATCGGTTCCAAAACATTCGGGCCTCACATCCAGACCGTGTAACAGCTTTTTCCAGTAAGCCATCAGACTCCTCAATACACAGAACTGAACTGGAACTCACACACACACACACACACACACACACACACACACACACACACACACACACACACACACACACACACACACACACACACAAACTCACTCAACTGTGTGTTACCGAACTGTACAACCTGAACTTAACACACACTCATTACTCATCTCAATCCATTTCACCATCATTTATAAATATTTATACTTCACCATATTACACTGTTTACATGCTGTTTTTTTGCGTCTCTTGACTGCTGCTGCTGCTGTTTTCTGCACTGCATAGTGTTTGTTTATATTTACTCTCGGTTAGAGTCTTTATAGTTCTCTTTACACACTACTGTATATTCAGAGTGTACAGAAGGTTTACTGGTCGGCGCTAATTTGTATTATGTGTATTGTCTTGTGTTGTCTTGTGCTGCCTGTCTGTCTGTTCTGTCTGTCTGTCTGTCTGTACTGTCTGTCTGTACTGTCTGTCTGTCTGTCTGTCTGTCTGTCTGTCTGTCTGTCTGTCTGTTCTGTCTGTCTGTCTGTACTGTACTGTCTGTACTGTGTTTTGTTTGCTCTGTTTGCACTCGATGCACTTTATGAAGCTTTGTGTTGTGTTGTAGCTCTATGTTGTTTAGTGTAGCACCAGGGTTCTGGAGGAACGTTGTTTCATTTTTACTGTGTATTGTGTACCACTGTGTGTAGTAGAAATGACAATAAAAGCCTCTTGACTTAACTTGAGTAGAGTGTAAAACTTAAGTAGAACTTAGACTGGAGTAGAGTAGAGTAGAGTCTAGAAGAGTAGAGTAGAGTAGAGTAGAGTAGAGTAGAGTAGAGTAGAGTAGAGTTGAGTTGAGTTGAGTAGAGTTGAGTTGAGTAGAGTTGAGTAGAGTGGATTAGAATAGAGTAAAGTAGAGTGGAGTGGATTAGCATAGAGTAGAGTGTAGTAGAGAAAAGTGAAGTAGACTGGATTAGAGTAAAGAAAAGTAGAGTAGAGTAGAGTGAAGTGCATTAGAGTGAAGTAGAGTAGAGTAGAGAAAAGATGAATGAAGTGGAGTAGAGGAGAGTAGATTAGATTAGAGTACAGTAGAGTAGAGATGAGATGAGATGAGTAGAGTAGAGTACAGAAGTGATGAATCGAGTGGCGTAGAGTGCAGTGGAGAAAAGATGAGTGGAGTGGAGTAGAGTAGAAAAGAGTAGAGTGTAGTGGAAAGCAGATGAATGGAGTAGAGTGGAGTAGAGTAGATTAGAGGGGAGTAGAAAAAAGATGAGTGGAGTGGAGTAGAATAGAGTAAAGTAGATTAGAGTGGAGTCGAGTAGAGTGAAGTGGAGTGGAGAAAAGAGGATTGTAGTGGAGTAAAGTGGAGTGAGAAGAGGAGATGAGGAGCAGAGTCATGGTTTGGAGATGAGGAGAGAAGAGGAGATGAGGAGCAGTGTCATGGTGTGAAGACGAGGAGAGGAGATGAGGAACAGAGTCATGGTTTGGAGACGAGGAGAGGAGATGAGGAGCAGAGTCATGGTTTGGAGACGAGGAGAGGAGATGAGGAGCAGAGTCATGGTTTGGAGTTGAGGTGTTAATAAGCTTGTCAACATGTTTCAGATGTTCAGAAAAAAATGTCACAGACCATCAGCTTCATCAGAGCTCCATTACACATTCATACAGATCCTGATCACACACACACACACACACACACACACACACACACACACACACACACACACACACACACACAGTCTCTTTAAAACATGATGATCCTTAGGCAGGTTGCTCTTCAGTCTTCTATCACTCACTACACACTTCATTAGACGAGTGGAAGTCATTTAGCGTCGTCACTCTCACACCGCTTACGCTAAACGCCGTCCCTGACACCCTGATGGAGATTAAATGTGAGACCTCGGAAGATAAATGGGTACCAGGAGCATGTGCGGGGGGGTCTGTGCGCGGGTCTGTGCGGGGGGGTCTGTGCGCGGGTCTGTGCGGGGGGGTCTGTGCGCGGGTCTGTGCGAGGGGGTCTGTGCGGGGGGGTCTGTGTGAGGGGGTCTGTGCGGGGGGGTCTGTGCGCGGGTCTGTGCGGGGGGGTCTGTGCGAGGGTCTGTGTAGGGGGTTTGTGCGGGGGGGTCTGTGTGAGGGGGTCTGTGCGGGGGGGTCTGTGCGGGGGTCTGTGCTTGTGTTTACATCACGCTTTGTTGTTACTAAATATGAATCCTGTTAGCTGCAGTGTAATTTAGGTGTGTGAGTGATGTGAGGACGAGAGGACACAGAGCAGTACTGTCTCATCTACTGACCATCTCACTACTCACACTGACCCCACTGTCCCCCTGTCTGTCTCTCACTCTGACTGTTTCTGACTCTGTTTCTGTCTGTCCCTCTGTCTGTCTCTTTCTCTCTCCTTGTCTGTTTTTAACTCTGTTTCTGTCTGTCCCTCTGTCTGTCTCTCCCTTTCTCTCTGTCTCTCTCTCTCTCCCTGTCTGTCTGTCTGTCTGTCTGTCTGTCCCTGTCTCTTTCTCTCCCTGTCTGTCTCTCCCTCTTTTTCCCCAGTCTGTTTCTCTCCCTGTCTGTCTCCATCACTCTCCCTGCCTGTCTTTTTTTTGGCTCTGTCTTTTTGTCTGTCTCTCATTTTTCACTCTTACTTTGTCTTCGTACATTCCATCTGTCTCGCCATTACTGACTGTCTTTCTTTGTTTCGATTTTTACTCTTTCTCTCTCCCCCTTTCACTCTCTCTCCACTTTTCTTTCTCGTCCCAGTCTACTTTTTGTCTGTTTCTCCATTTGTCTTTCTCTTTGTCACTCTGTCTCTCTCTATCCCTCAATCTCTCTCTCTGTTTCTCTTTCTCTCTCTCTGTGGTCAGTGACAGCGCTCTGTCTCTCAGCTCCACTCGGCTGACACTCAGCTGTCAGGAGGCTGTTTCTGAAAGCGGTGCTAACACGCTGTACAGCTTCACCCAATTAACTCTCTCTCTCTCTCTTTCACTCTCTCTCTTTCTCTCTTTCGCTCTCTCTCTCTCCCTCCCTCTCGCTCTATCCCTCGCTCTCTCTCTAAGTCACACACACACACACACACACACACACACACACACACACACAGACTCAAGACAGGTGTAGCAGCCTCTTTCTTTCACCTGCTCTCTGAGCCTGCCTCTCTCTCTCTCTCTCTCTCTCTCTCTCTCTCTTTCTCTCCTTTTGTCCCTCCATCTCTCCCTCTATCCCTCCCTCTTTCTTTTTCCACCTGTCTGTCTAGTTGTAGTGACATGAAGCGATTGGTCAAAACAGATTCATCACACTGTACAAAGCAGAAAGTGTTTGTGTGTGTGTGTGTGTGTGTGTGTGTGTGTGTGTGTAAGAGAGAGAGTGTGAGAGAGAAAGAGAGAGAGAGAGAGAGAGAGAGAGAGAGAGAGAGAGAGAGAGAGAAAGAAAGAAAGTGTATATTTCTCTCTATTAGAGATTCAGTAAGTCTGAGATACAGAATGCGGACAAGCCGAGTGTGTTTGACCCCCGACAGTGCCGCAAGACTGTGTGTGTGTGTGTGTGTGTGTGTGTGTGTGTGTGTGTGTGTGTGTGTGTGTGTGTGTGTGTGTGTGTGTGTGAGTGTGTTGAAGCGTGTCAGAGCGCTTCAGAGGCTCCGGCATGTTTTCTCTCGCTCTGTCCTTCCTATTTTCTCCCCAGCGTCCGGCCGAGCTTCCAAACACATCCGCCTTAATAAGTCTGAGTCGGAGCCGCTGCTCTCTCAGCTAGCAGAGTGTGACAGCACGTCAAAGTGCTTCCACCACTGCATGCCTGTCTCTCTGCAGTGTGTGTGTGTGTGTGTGTGTGTGTGTGTGTGTGTGTGTGTGTGTGTGCGCGCGCACGTGTGCACGTTCTAAACTCACAACGATATAATCAACTCAGAGTACAATAATCGCAAATAAATAACAGAAATCACGCTCCCCTCGGCTTGTGGGCGGCCATCTTGGAAAATCACTCTGTCTATTAGTGCTAATTGATATTACATCACTCATAGGCCCAACCCCCAGGCCCCGCCCCTAAATCACTGCAGTGCCGTGATTGGCCGTGCTGAGTGACGGACTTGCTGTTCCTGTCGTCTCTCCTACAGCCAAGCAATTTTCCTTTCTGTATATTTTTATCTGTTTATCTTTACATTGAGCAGATCATCGTGTCACTTACGTTACACCAGCTGGAAATGTCGTTAGTGACATGTATTGTGAATGATGGAGGACTGATGGTGGCGCTGTAGCAGCATCCACACCCTCCTCCTCATCCTTATCCACATCTTTCTCCTCCTCATCCACATTTTCCTCCTCCTCTTAATCGTCCTCCTCATCCACATCCTTCTCCTCCTCATCCACCTCCTCATCCACATCCTTCTCCTCCTCCTCATCCACATCCTCCTTCTCCTCATCCACATCCTCCTCCTCCTCATTCACATGCTTCTCCTCCTCCTTATCCACATCCTCCTCCTCCACATCCTCCTCCTCCTTCTCCTCCTCATCCACATCACCCACATCTTCCTTCTCCTCCTCATCCACATCCTCCTCCTTCTCATCCACATCCTTCTCCTCCTCCTCATCCACATCCTCCTCCTCCTCATTCACATGCTTCTCCTCCTCCTTATCCACATCCTCCTCCTCCACATCCTCCTCCTCCTTCTCCTCCTCATCCACATCACCCACATCTTCCTTCTCCTCCTCATCCACATCCTCCTCCTTCTCATCCACATCCTTCTCCTCCTCCTCATCCACATCCTCCTCCTCCTCATTCACATGCTTCTCCTCCTCCTTATCCACATCCTCCTCCTCCACATCCTCCTCCTCCTTCTCATCCACATCCACCTCTTTATTTACATCCTTCTCCTTCTCCTTCTCCTCCTCATCCACATCCTCCTCCTCATCCACATCCTCCTTCTCCTCCTCCTCCACATCCTCCTCCTTGTCATTGTCCACATTCCTCTCATCATCGACATCCTCCTCCTCATCATCCATATTCTTATCATCATCCACATCCTTCTCCTCCTCCTCCACATCCTCCTCCTCATTATTATCCACATCCTTCTCATCAGTCACATCCTACCTCTCATCCTTCTCATTATCATCATCCACATGCTCCTCCTTATTATCCTTCTCCTCCTTATCATTATCATCCACATCCTTCTCCTCCTCCTCCTCATCCTCATCCTCCACATCCTCCTCCTAATTATCATCCACATCCTCCTCCTTAATCCTTCAGGGGTGTCACACTCAAATTCACATTGGGCCAAAATTAAAAACTGGGACGAAATCGCAGACTAAACTCAATATTTATTAAAAAATTACTGCAATTGTGCATGTTTCCGTCTCTCCAGATGATGATAATATTAAACTTTTCATATAGAAACAAACTTTAGTTTTGCATAAACATTAAATCTGGAACAACCAAAGTTTAATATTATAAACACATAAGAAATTCTATTTGAAATAAAACAAATCAGTGGTGTTCATTTCTTATTCTCTCTCTCTCTCTCTCTCTCTCTCTCTCTCTCTCTCTCTCTCTCTCTCTCTCTCTCTCCCTCTCTCTCCCTCTACACTACACTATTACACTACACTGTTACACTACACTGTTATTACACTACACAGTTATTACACTACACAGTTATTACACTACACAGTTATTACACTACACTGTTACACTACACAGTTATTACACTACACCGTTATTACACTACACCGTTATTACACTACACAGTTATTACACTACACAGTTATTACATTACACAGTTATTACACTACACTGTTATTACACTACACAGTTATTACACTACACAGTTATTACACTACACTGTTATTACACTACACTGTTATTACACTACACAGTTATTACACTACACTGTTATTACACTACACTGTTACACTACACCGTTATTACACTACACAGTTATTACACTACACAGTTATTACACTACACAGTTATTACACCACACTGTTACGCTACACAGTTATTACACTACACCGTTATTACACTACACCGTTATTACGCTACACCGTTATTACGCTACACCGTTATTACGCTACACCGTTATTACGCTACACAGTTATTACGCTACACTGTTACGCTACACTGTTATTACACTACACAGTTATTACACTACACAGTTATTAAACTACACAGTTATTACACTACACTGTTACGCTACACTGTTATTACACTACACAGTTATTACACTACACTGTTATTACACTACAGTTATTACACTACACAGTTATTACACTACACTCTTATTACACTACACTGTTATTACACTACAGTTATTACACTACACTGTTATTACACTACAGTTATTACACTACACAGTTATTACACTACACTGTTATTACACTACAGTTATTACACTACACTGTTATTACACTACATTTATTACACTACACAGTTGTTACACTACACTGTTATTACACTACACTGTTACACTACACTGTTATTACACTACACTGTTACACTACACTGTTATTACACTACACTGTTATTACACTACACTGTTACACTACACTGTTACACTACACTGTTATTACACTACACTGTTATTACACTACACTGTTGTTACACTACACTGTTGTTACACTACACTGTTACACTACACTGTTATTACATTACACTGTTACACTACACTGTTATTACACTACACTGTTATTACACTACACTGTTACACTACACTGTTATTACATTACACTGTTACACTACACTGTTATTACACTACACTGTTACACTACACTGTTATTACACTACACTGTTACACTACACTGTTATTACACTACACTGTTGTTACACTACACTGTTGTTACACTACACTGTTGTTACACTACACTGTTGTTACACTACACTGTTATTACACTACACTGTTATTACACTACACTGTTTACATGCTGTCTTTTGCACATCTTGACTGCTGCTGTTTTTTGCACTACACTGTGTCTGTCTGTATTCACTCCCGGGTGTAGTTTTTACAGTTCTCCTCGTACAGTACTGTATATTCAGAGTGTACAGTAGGTTTACTAGTCGGCGCTGTCTCAGGTTTTGTGTCTTGTCTTGTGTTGTCTGTCTGTATTGTTTTTCGTCTACACTGTTTGCACTCGGTTGCACTCGATGCACTTTATGTAGCTTGTTGTTTAGTGTAGCACCAGGGTTCTGGAGGAACGTTGTCTCGTTTTTACTGTGTACCACTGTGTATAGTAGAAATGACAATAAAAGCCTCTTGACTTGAGTTGAGTTGCTCACACAGATATGTGATGCTGAACATAGAGAGTGTTTGAGCAGCTTGGGCACGGAGTTAGAGCAGTGTGTCAGAGTGTCTCATCCTCCTCCTCCTCATCATCCACATCATCCACATCCTCCTCCTCCTCAACAATCTTCTCATCATCCACATCCTGCGTCTCATTCTTCTCCTCCTCATCATCCACATCCTTCTCATTATCATCATCCACATCCTTCTCCTCATCCTCCTCCACCATATCCTCCTCCTCATTATCATCCACATCCTTCTTATCATCCACATCCTCCTCATCATCTACATAAACCTCATTATCCACATCCTCCTTCTCCTCCTCATCCACATCACCCACATCCTCCTTCTCCTCCTCATCCACATCCTCCTTCTCCACATCATCCACATCCTTCTCCTTCTCATCATCATCCACATCCTTCTCATCATCATCATCCTTCTCCTTCTCCTCCTCCTCATCATCCACATCCTCCTCCTCATCATCCTTATCCATCTAATTCTTCTCCTTCTCATTATCCACATCCTTCTCCTTCTCCTCCACATCCTCTACCTCATCATCCAAATCATCCTCCTTCTCCTCATCTTCCACATCATCCTTGTCATCATCCATATCCTTCTCCTTCTCATCATTATCTACATTCCTCCTTATTACCTTCTTCATCCTGTTTATCATAATTCTAATCTATTTAATTTTCCTTCTTCTTATCATCATCATCATCATTATCCATATCCTTCTCATCAGCTTTCTCATCCTCCTCATTCTTAAATATTTTTATTCTCATCCTCCTTGTCATGCTCCTGCTTCTTCCTCTCATCATTTTCCCAATCTTTATTTTTATTATCTTCTTGCTCCTCATCCTCTCCACATTATTTCCACCCCATCCATCAAAAACCTCCTGCAGCCCCCATCTACAATCATCAACCTCTCCCCCTCCCTCATCCCCCCTTCTCTCACCCTCACATTCCCCCCGCTCTCCCTCCCTCCACTCCTCTCTCTTCCCCCTTCCTCTCTCCCCCCCCTCCCCCTTCCTCTCTCCCCCTCCCTCATTCCACCCCTCCCTCTTCCCTCTTCATCCCCCTCCTTTCTCATCCCCCCTTCTCTCCCCCTCCCTCTCTCCCCCTCCCTCATTCCACCCTCCCCCTTCCCCTTTCATCCCCCTCCTCCCTCATACCCCCTTCTCTCCCCCTCACACTCCCTCCCTCCACTTCTCTCGTTTCCCCCACCTCTCTCTCTCTCTCTCTCTCTCTCTCTCTCTCTCTCTCTCTCTCTCTCTCTCTCTCTTTTTGTCTCTCTTTACTCCATCTTCCGCTTCCCCCCACCACTCTCCTCTTCCCTCCCCTCTCTCTCCCCCCAATAATACCCCGCACATCTGTCAGGCCAAACTTCTGCCCCATCGATCGCAGTTATTGACCACGCAGCAGCCGCGGCTTCATAAACTGTATTGTGGTGTGGAGGAATCAGAACAAAGGCCCATAGAGACCGTCTACTCCTTCAATTTCTTCATAACACACACACACACACACACACACACACACACACACACACACACACACACACACACACACACACACACACACACACACAGTAAACAAAAGGCCATAACATTACCAGAGCAAAAAAGGCTCCTTCTCATTCTCATCATTAGAGAGATAAACGGTTCCTCTGTTCCTTCATGGAGAACACCTTTATATGGTTCCAAGATTGCAACAAGCTCCTGAGTTATATTCACTAAAGGTTCCATCCAGAGTTCTTTCACTAAAGTTGTTTAACAAAAAATCATTTGCTAAAAGAGAAACTTTTAAAGAGGTCTTTAAAAATGTATTCTTTAAATTTTCTTACCTTCTATTTTTTGAAAGAGAAACCATTAGGTGAGTTCTTCTTACATCTGCACCTTTAACAACAACCGGGTTCCTTAAATACTTAGAATACTTAATAGAAGAGGTTCTGCTTGGAACCTGGGGGGGAGGGGGGGATGACGGTTGTCTCTAGGTCTCTGTCGGGTCTTGAGTGATTATCATGAAGATGTTCTGAATGTATCAGTTTGATGTAAATACACCAGTACTCAGTGTTGATCTCCCCAAAGCTGATGTTTTGGTACATGATCTCAGTCCATGCAGTCACTCTCCCTTTAGAATTTGAAGATCTGAGACGAATCCATCACGCAGAACTCTGACGCACAGCTGCTTCCAGCAGCGTGGAGTGTTTAATTCTTAAACAGGGTTGCGCTCAGAGCTGAGACCATCCCGAACTGACACAGGGCCTGTTTATCCTTCGCTCTGCTCCCATCTCTGAGGATGCTGCAGGCTTCCTTCTCAGGCAAATATACACACTCGCTGTTTTGTTCCAGGACTCTCGCCTTCGTTTGGGGTTTTTGTTTTGTTGTTTGAGCCGTGGAGGAAAACGAAGCCTCGTAAGGAGGTTTGTCATTTAAATTGTATGAAACCCACTACAGACGACCAGCAGAGCAGGAGACGGGCCGGAGCTCATTCGCTATTCACTGCCCTCAAGCTGCACGCATGATTTTACCAGCACGCATGCACACACACACACACACACACACACACACACACACACACACACACACACACACACACACAGATAGTCCACTTTAACCGTTACTCACAATTTTTTTTATATACAGAGATACATTTATATTGAGTTTCATATCTACATTTAAAATGTTTCTTTTTTAAAAATAAATGTGGATCAGTACACAATCTAGTACTGGAGTTCCTCAGGGGTGTATTCTCTCTCTCATTGCCTTTAAGGTCATGGCCATTAAAATCATGGCATAGACATTACAATCAGAGATTACAGTCAATGATTCAATTAGGTTTTATCTGTGAAGCATTTTTACAGTGGGCATTGTTGCAGTGCAGCTTTACAGAAATACAAAGATTTCAATTATACACTGATCAGCATAACATTATGACCACATGCCTAATATTGTGTTGGTTCCCCCTTTTGCTGCTAAAACTCCCCACGTGCATCAGTGAGCCTCGTCCCACACGACCCTGTCGCCAGATCACTACTGTTCCTTTCTTGGAGCACTTTTGATAGATATTGACCACTGCAGACTGGGAACAGCCAGGAAGAACTGCAGCTTTGGAGATGCTCTGACCCAGTCGTCTAGACATCACAAATTGTCCCGTGTCAAAATCGCTCAAATCCTTACGCGTGCCCATTTTTCCTGCTCCTAACACATCAACTTTGATTAACAAAATGGTAATTTATTGCATAATAAATAAATCCACCAACTAACAGGTGCCATGATGAAGAGATCATCAGATCAGTGTTATTCACTTCACCGCTCATAATGTTATAACGTCATAATGTCATACCTGATTAGTTTATAATTTAGCATCATACATTGAGTAATAAATGTTTATCCATAAAGAGTGAGGCAGTGGTGACAGCAACCAGGAAAAATGTCTTGAGATGGGATGAGGAAGAAACCGTGAGAGGAACGAGAGAATGATATTCATTGTTATAGTCATTACAGTCTTTGGCGTTACCATCATTGGAATTCTTAACACTGGCAGTAGGATTAGTCATTGCCATCATTTGCATCGTCATTAGCATGTTTGTCATTACCATCATTGGAATACTGTATTTATTGGCGTTACTGTCATTGGCATCATTTACTTTTATGGCGTTTAACGAACCTTATTATCCAAAGCAACTTACAACTGATTAGCAAAGCATTAAGGGCCTTGCTCAAGGGCCCAGCAGTGGCAGCTTTGTAGTGGTGGGATTTGAACTTCTGATCCAATGCCTTAACCACTGGGCTCCCACCTCCCCATCATTGTCATTATCATCACAGTCCCCTGGGGCAGAGGGACACTGGAGCAGAAGAATGTTGGAGCAGAGGAACGAAGTGGGAAAGGGATTTTGAAGAACAGAAATGCTGGGACAGAGGGACATTGGAGAAGAAGAATTCTGAGGCAGAGGGACACTGGGAAGAGAAACACTGGGGAGAGGGATACTGGTGCAGTGAATGCTGGGTCAGAGGGACACTGGGGAAAGGGACAATGGAGCAGAATGCTGGGTCAGAGAAACGAAGTGGGAAAGGGATGCTGAAGAACAGGAATGCTGGGGCAATGGGACACTGAAGAAGAGGAATGCAGAGGCAGAGAGACACTGGAGAAGAGGAATGCTGGGGCAGAAAGACACTGGGGAGGAGGAATGCTGGGGCAGAGAGACACTGGGAAGGAGGAATGCTGGGGCAGAAAGACACTGGGGAGGAGGAATGCTGGCGCAGAGAGACACTGGGGAGGAGGAATGCTGGGGCAGAGAGACACTGGAGAAAAGGAATGCTGGGGCAGAGAGACACTGGGGAAGAGGAAT
Source organism: Silurus aristotelis (assembly GCF_946808225.1). Taxonomy (NCBI): domain Eukaryota; kingdom Metazoa; phylum Chordata; class Actinopteri; order Siluriformes; family Siluridae; genus Silurus; species Silurus aristotelis. The sequence continues at coordinate 34,583,771 of NC_139577.1, read as the reverse complement.
GCTGGGGCAGAAAGACACTGGGGAGGAGGAATGCTGGGGCAGAGAGACACTGGGGAGAAGGAATGCTGGGGCAGAGAGACACTGGAGAAAAGGAATGCTGGGGCAGAGAGACACTGGGGAAGAGGAATGCTGGGGCAGAGAGACACTGGAGAAGAGGAATGCTGGGGCAGAGAGACACTGGGGAGGAGGAATGATGGGGCAGAGAGACACTGGGGAAGAGGAATGATGGGGCAGAAGGACACTAGGAGTTGATGGACGTCAGGACTGAACATTGCTAAGTGGTGACCAGTGGTAATAATTACATCCACTTGCAGACGAAAACATTGTCGGAGTCCTGCTGTAACACCTCATAACTCTCCTCTACTGAAAGATGTTTTTGAGGCTCGGCGGTGTTGGAAAGGGCAGCAGGAGCTGTGAATCACACTCAGGCCTGCTGTGTGTCAGTGCTGTCGTTACAGACACAGAGGAATGAGCTACAGCAGGGAATTATTAGGAGGACGTAATGTCACCATGTTGATGACTCGGCAGCGAGCCTCCGTGGCTTTTCCACATCGTTGAGGTTTTGCGAACTCTCAAGAATTTTATGGCGCAGTCCTGGGAAGTCTTGCGGAAGGTTTTTTTTTTTGGACATGGTAATGTCTCACAGTGTGTGTGTGTGTGTGTGTGTGTGTGTGTGTGTGTGTGTGTGTGTGTGTGTGTGTGTGTGTGTGTGTGTGTGAGTGTGTGTGCTTGAGTGCGTGTGTGTGAGCTTCAAATTAACGTCTTTTCTTTGGCTGCTCAGTGATAATATTTCAGCTCCATGTCGCCGTCACGCTAAAACAGGGCCTCAAAACAGTGCACTCCTGAGAGGAAGAGGCGGCTAAATGAAGTTCCTGCTGTAATTCCACACCGTGCAGGAGACTTTCGGGTAAAAACGTTATTAAACATGTGAGGTTGCGGCTTTAAAAATGCACGTGTGGTCCAAACAAAAAAGTCTCCAAACGTCCACACACAGCTTAATGCCGATGCACCGCTTTCCAAAAAAATGATTGTTTTTGTTCTGTTAAACTGGAGCTGGCTAATATAGACCCCCGCTTAGCATCATGCAAAACAATTAGGTCATTAGAAAACCTCGTTCATGTAATTCACCAATCTCATTTTTATATCGTTTCCCTGCTGTATTTTAGTTTCATGATAAACCCAAAATTGGTTACTGGAATTTTCCATATTTGGAACAAAATGAACTAAACTAACTTGCTTTCTGAACAAGATTCAAAGAACACACATTAGGTCGTGGTTCAAACTCAACATAATCAGTAAATACTCAAAAAAAAAAACAAGAAAAAGCAAGAAAAACAGAAAACCAAACAGAGCAGAAACAATCATGCAAATCTCTATATTGTCTCTGAAACAGGAAGTGTTGGTACACAGGTGAGCTAGCTCAACAGGAAGTGCTTGGTATGGAAGTAGTGACAGGGACCTCTGGTGGTGTGGCAGAGAAGTGTGTAAAATTTGATTCGGGTAGTTTGGGAAGCGATTTGTGTTGGTTGGTTTGGTTTGTATTTGCAGTGAATGCAGACTCTCCAACCTGCAGTCTGTTGGAAGTAAAAATAATTGAACTGGATTGTAATTGGTCAGATGGTGTTGATTAATTCTCTGTATCATAAAGTGCAGTAGGTTTGTGCTCATTGTGATACGCTATCATTTCCACAGTAACATGTGCAGAGAATACCACACTGATAATACACTGATTTAAAGAAATGTATAAAAGTTGATCTGCTGAATTTATAGAATGAGTCTCCAGTGCTGGAGGAGTTTGCACTTTTCTTTACAGAGAATAGAGAGATGCTGGTGAGGGAATGAGTGATTATAGCTGCTATAAGTTAAACGATGACAGGAAATCATATGCCTCACCATATTAAATTGTAATTCTTGTGAACGTTTGATGGCTATAAGAGGAATAAAACACTCTGAGATGGTAAAGTAAGATTACATAATGCTAAATTGATAGCGATAATCATTTATTAGTCATTAGCCATGTTAGAATGTCGTCTCTAGTGCAGAACTAAAGAAGCAAAAACCCATCTTTAGACTGAACAGGACATCGAGGACGTTCCAGTTGTGGCCTCGCGGTTCCTTTAAAAAGAACAGGAGGGAAAGTGTCACTTGCCAATTTGGAAGCGAAACGCTGCTACATCAGCGAGGAAAAGGACCAATAAGGCGAAAGATCAGTCCAACAAATCAGCGTTTTTTAAAGCCGCTTGTCACCTCGTAATGTCCTCAGCAGGACAAAGTGCTGACCTCGGGGAAAGCGGAGACGACTTCCAGAAATCCCCCCGTTGTCCTGACGTATTTCTGCTCCATTCCAAACGAAACACATATAAATCTGTCTGCACACAGTTCTCCAAAACCTCACACACTCTGGAGACACACACACACACACACACACACACACACACACACAGCCCTTAGACACGATGGCCTGCTGCTCGACTATGACTCATTAACCCTTCTGTTCTGTTCTCCTCAACATTTTACAAAAAGTAAAATAATTCTAATAAAGTCTAAAAATATCGATCTGAACATTATTCTTTGGCTCGAGACTGAAGAGGGTTTTAAACGCACCGTTAACATCACTGAGGGGGTTTTATACTAAATATTACAGCTGTATTGGTGTAAAATCACAGGAAAAGAGAAAAAGACAGACTGGAACATTTCACTATAAAAGCAGTAAAAATGGCAGGACAGTTAAAGGAAATGCGATTAAGTGAAGAAGACAAGTTGGATTTTGATGTGCTAATGTAGCTAGCATGTAACGCACATCAGTAATGCTAAATATTTAAAATCTCTTGTCTGATGACATTATTATGCTCTGAGTTTATTTTAAAACCATTGTTGTGTAAAGTAGCAGTGTTCATGTACATTCAAGTGTACAGTTTGTGTTTATTATCATCTGTTTCACGTTATGATTTAAACAGTGATTATTGTTCACTGTGTATATGTTTATACAGTGTTAACATTCAGCACCAATCAATTTATTACAATTTTATAACCAATTTCAAAACTGTACAGTTGCAACCCACGATACAATTTTACCAAAGACGACTACATCAAACCACATTGCACATTTATGCAACATTACATGACGAAAATAATACATCCAACAAAATGTAGAACAAGCTACAAATTTTACAATTTTACATCCTGCACACTTGACAACTTTACAACATACTTCAGGATATACAATTTTATAACATACTTAAAAATTTGCAACTATACAATATTCTAAAAAACATTACCATTTTAAATAATGCTACAACTTTTACAGCTTTACAACATATCACAAAGTTCATACATTTTTAACAGCCTGCAGTTTTTGTGAAGCTACATTTATTAAAAGATTTTCATTTTTACAATATTCTACAAACAATACAGCATTACAACATTAAAACACAAACTTTACAAACTTCACTCAAATTTCTACCGACTACAATTTTTTTAAGTTTTGAAAAAAAAAATAAAAATACTAATTGCAAATTACTACAACTTTTGCATCTTAAAAACTTACAGCAAAGTTGTAGTTTTACAAAGTAAAAGAAAATGACACTAATTGACACTAATTTTACATATAATAAATACTACAATAAAATCTTTCAAGATTTACAGACTGTAAAACATTGTTTACTATGTTATACAAAACTACAGAATGTTACAGAATAATCTTATTATCAAAGTTAATACAAAGTAAAGTATACAATTTACAAGCACAATAGATTTACAGCTTTACAACTTTTTTTTAAAGAATGTACACAAACAAGAAAAAATGTTTTTGTTACATTTACAACAAAAAAGTTTCTTTCTGCATCACATCTGTACTCAATATCATACTACACTAAATAATGCACAAATTTACAACAGTGAAATTTTTCTAATTCAAATGATATTTGTCACATACATACAGAGGAATGTCCACCATTTAAACATGAAAAAATAAATAGAATAGAAAGATAAAAATAAATACAAATAAATACAAAAATAAATAAATACAAAACGTATAAAAAATATATATGTATTTTCCAACTTGTTATAAAAAAATATATCATTTTATTTAATTTTTACAAAAGGAAGTTTACAATATAATTGTAAAAAAATGTTCACAAAATGTGACTGCATCCTTTACTTTCCGTTGGCTCCGTCTCGTGTATTTTTGCTTTCGGAAGAGCGCTTTTTTTCCCTGTTTGAGAATTTGAAAGCAGTGCGTGGAGGACATTCCCACCAGAACTACGAACACACACTACAGTAACCACATTAAGGTACGTAATTTCTCTGCTATGGCGAACATCCAGTTCACTCAGTGTGTGACGTGTGACATGTTTAGTCAGTCTCTCTCCGTTGTTAGCGATAATTTTATCTGTAAGAAGTGTAAGCTAGTTTGCTCTTTGACGGAGAAGATCTTAGCATTAGAGGAGCGCATCCAGAGTCTAGAGAGAAGTAGTGAGTGTGAGAGCAGTCCAGGTTCTGCAGAGGAAAGTCTGGATGCCCTAGGTAAAGTTAATATTCCCCCGACTCCGGCATTAGAGCCCTCGCAGCGGGGCGAATGGGTGACGACTCGGCGGCATACTCGCAAAGCCAAAGCTAACGCTAAGGCTCGCCCACAGGAGCACCATTCCTCTCCGCTTCACGTGTCCAACAGGTTTGCTCTCCTCAGTGAAGCACCCGCTGAGAAACCTGAAAGAGCTCTGGTTTTAGGAGACTCCATTCTGAGGCACGTGAAATTAGCTAGACCTTTAGGGGCACCAGCAGCACAGGTCATGTGTATACCGGGAGCCAGGGCGCCGGACATAGCAGGTCAGCTTAGATTCTTAGGAAAGCATAGGTTCTCTAAGATAGTTTTTCACATAGAAGCTAATGATATACGCCTTTGACAGTCAGAGGTTACTAAGAGTAATATTATAGAGGTGTGTAAATTAGCGAAGGCAATGTCCGATGCAGTAACATGCTCTGGCCCCATCCCAATGCGACGTGGCGATGTAGCCTACAGCAGGTTATGGTCGCTGAACTGCTGGATGTCTGAGTGGTGCTCCAAAAACAATGTGGGCTTCATTAATAATTGGAGCATTTTTGAGGGCAAGGCTGGCCTGTTAGGGCGGGACGGTGTCCATCCCACTCGGGAAGGTGCAGCTCTCATTTCTTGTAGTATAGGTCATAGTCTGAGAACAGCACTAGTTAACAAGTGACTGTCTAGAGCCAAGGCCAGGGAGCAGACAGACAGGCTAAACCGACCGTCTGCTAGCTGCACAGAGTCGTCACTCAGGATCCATCAAATTGAGACTGTGTCTATCCCCCGAGCAAAACCAAAATATAGGAATTCTCAGAAAGTCTGTTTTAGTAACCTGATTAACATAAAATTAAATAGGACTGAACGCACAGCAGCTCTGACCTAAAGATAGGATTGCTGAATATTAGATCTCTCACGTCTAAAGCGCTTAATGTAAACGAAATTATTACCGACCAGGAGTTTAAAATAATGTGTTTAACAGAAACGTGGATTAAACCGAATGAATATTTAGCATTAAATGAAGCGAGTCCTCCTGGGTATATCTCCATACACCAACCCCGTCTAAATGGCAGAGGAGGCGGAGTTGCAGCTATTTATAATAATAATCTAAGCTTCACACAAAAGACTAAACACAAATGTAAAACATTTGAAGTTCTTTACACCAGCATAAAATATTCAGTGTCCGAAAGCAGGTCCAATCAATCAATTCCACTAATTATTATTTATAGACCCCCAGGGGCCCGACTCTGATTTTCTCATAGAATTTGCAGATTTCATCACAAATTTAGCTACTTCTTTAGACAAAGCATTAATTGTTGGTGATTTTAACATTCATTTTGATAATCAGGAAGACTCCTTAAGAGCAGCTGTTGTGTCCATTCTAGATTCAGTTGGAATGAATCAGAATGTTATAGGACCCACTCATAGTGGAGACACACTCTCGATTTGTTGTTAACATTTGGATTAAAAATAAAAAACGTAGTCATAATTCCACAGTTTGAAGCTATTTCAGACCATTATCTCATCTCTTTTAAAATTTGCCTCAGTCATTGCATTACTACTTCACCACGTTATCGTGTTAAGCGTACTTTCACGTCAGCTACAGCAGCGCGTTTTATTAACAATCTTCCAGAAATTACGATATTAGATAGATCTCCGTCTGACCCTGCAGAGCTCGACTGGGCCACTGAACACCTAGAATTAACATTACGTTACACTCTAGATGATGTAGCTCCGCTTAAGACCAAAATGATCAGGGATTAAAAATTAGCACGGTGGTATAATGATCATACACGCACCTTAAAACAGACCACTCGAAAATTAGAACATAAATGGCGTCAAACAAAATTTACAGTATTTCAAATAGCATGGAAGGAGAGCCTCCTAATTTATAGAAAATCTCTTAGTGCTGCTGATCAGCATATTTCTCCACCCTCATAGAAAATAACAAGCAGAATCCTAGATTTCTATTCAGCACAGTAGCAAAATTAACAGGGAATAAAAGCACTGCACTCACATGCACACCATCATTAGGTACTAATGATTTCATGAACTTTTTTAATAATAAAATTGAAAACATCAGGCAAGAAATCCAGACTGTTAATATAAATCCAGATTATTTTACAAGTAACCCTGTAGACAGCAGTGTAATTATAACAGACAATCAATTACAAAGCTTCACTCCTATTCATGAGAATGACTTAATTTCATTAATTTCCTCATCAAAATCATCAACCTGCATTCTCGATCCCTTGCCTACAAGTTTCTTTAAACAGATCATTCCAGAGGTAATTGAACCTGTTTTAAAAATAATAAACTCTTCCATTAGCACTGGTTTTGTACCAAAATCCTTCAAACTGGCAGTTATCCACCCCCTAATTAAGAAACCTGACCTTGACCCATGTCAGCTGTCCAACTACAGACCAATATCAAATCTCCCCTTCATAGCCAAAATTTTAGAAAAGGTTGTAGCACAGCAGTTCTGCTCACACCTACTTATGAATAACATTTTTGAAATGTATCAGTCAGGATTTCGGCCTCATCATAGCACAGAGACGGCGCTAGTTAAGGTGGTAAATGACCTGTTATTGGCCTCTGATCAGGGTTTTGTCTCCTTACTTGTTTTGCTCGACCTTAGTGCAGCTTTTGACACCATTGATCACACTATACTATTTGCTGGACTTGAGAACGTTGTTGGAATAAAGGGAACAGCTCTCTCTTGGCTCAGGTCTTATTTGACTGATCGCTATCAGTTTGTTGATGTAAATTGTGAGTTCTCCACACTCTCTGAGGTAAAGTTTGGTGTTCCTCAAGGATCTGTCTTAGGCCCTCTGCTTTTCTCTTTATATATGCTGCCTCTTGGTGAAATTATTCATAAACATGGTATTAGATTCCATTGCTATGCTGATGACACACAGCTGTATATTTCAGCAAAGCCAGGTGAGAGAGATCAGTTTAACAATGTTGAAAAATGTGTAAAGGACATTAGACAGTGGATGCTCGATAACTTTCTTCTGCTAAATTTAGATAAGACGGAAGTACTTTTACTAGGACCACATGCAGCTAGAAGCAAACTTTCCGATTACGTAGCATCTCTGGATGGTGTTTCTGTTTCAGCGTGTACGGCTGTCAAAGACCTTGGTGTGATTATTGACCCGAGTCTTTCCTTTGAGTCTCACGTGAATAATATCACCAGGATCTCCTTCTTTCACCTTAGAAATATTGCTAAAATTAAAAATATGATGTCATTACAGGATGCAGAAAAACTAGTTGATGCTTTTGTTACATCTAGATTAGACTACTGTAACGCTTTACTGTCTGGGTGTTGGAGTAAGTGCAGAAATAAGCTTCAGTTAGTTCAGAATGCAGCAGCAAGAGTCCTCACTAGATCTAGGAAATATGATCACATCACCCCTATTTTAATCATCTACACTGCTCCCAATAAAATCTCGCATTGATTATAAAATACTACTACTGACGTATAAAGCACTTAATGGTCTCACACCGCAGTATCTGAGTGAACTTCTGTACCAGTATAATCCTCCACACCTACTTAAATCAAAAGGTGCTGGCTATCTGTTGTTTCCTCCAATAATGAAGATTACAGCAGGGGGCAGATCTTTCTCTTATAAACCCCACAGTTATGGAACAGCCTTCCTATCAGTGTTCGGGACTCAGACACAGTCTCAGTGTTCAAGTCGAGGCTGAACACATATTTATTCAGTCAAGCCTTTAATCAGTAGATTTTTTCTCAGGTAAAGGTTTAGATCTGGAGGGAACATTGATATGGAGTGTTTGGTGAACTGGGATATTTGTATGCTGTCGTCCCCTCACATTCACACATTCACTCAGGTTTGTTGATGGTGGTGTGGTGGGTCGTCTCTTATCCCAGGGATCTCTAATGTCTGTGTTGCCTTCTGGTTCTCCCTTTTAGTTATGCTGCCATAGCGAGTCTTGCCGGAGTCCAAACTGCACAGTGACTTTAACTCTCATGCAACAATAGGTACACTTGATAATCCATATCCTTCTCTTCCTGTCACCCTCTTCTCTCTCTCTCTCTCAAGGTTTCTTCCTTATGCCATCTCGGGGAGTTTTTCCTTGCCACAGTCGCCACCGGCTTGCTCATCAGGGACAAACTTACTCATAAAGAACATATTCATTTTTAATCACCGCATTATCTGTGTAAAGCTGCTTTGAGACAATGTTCATTGTTAAAAGCGCTATACAAATAAAAATGAATTGAATTGAATTGACTGCTGATGTGATAAACACAATTTTGGGTTCAAATAAGAGCAACACTCAGTAAGCTCAGGTAGTGATGTAAAGTAAAGTCAGGTAGTGATGTAGGTGAGAAAGTCAGGTAGTGATGTAAAGTAAAGTCAGGTAGTGATGTAAAGTAAAGTCAGGTAGTGATGTAGGTGAGAAAGTCAGGTAGTGATGTAAAGTAAAGTCAGGTAGTGATGTAGATGAGAAAGTCAGGTAGTGATGTAAAGTAAAGTCAGGTAGTGATGTAAAGTAAAGTCAGGTAGTGATGTAAAGTAAAGTCAGGTAGTGATGTAGATGAGAAAGTCAGGTAGTGATGTAAAGTAAAGTCAGGTAGTGATGTAAAGTAAAGTCAGGTAGTGATGTAAAGTAAAGTCAGGTAGTGATGTAAAGTAAAGTCAGGTAGTGATGTAGATGAGAAAGTCAGGTAGTGATGTAAAGTAAAGTCAGGTAGTGATGTAAAGTAAAGTCAGGTAGTGATGTAAAGTAAAGTCAGGTAGTGATGTAGGTGAGAAAGTCAGGTAGTGATGTAAAGTAAAGTCAGGTAGTGATGTAAAGTAAAGTCAGGTAGTGATGTAAAGTAAAGTCAGGTAGTGATGTAGGTGAGAAAGTCAGGTAGTGATGTAAAGTCAGGTAGTGATGTAAAGTAAAGTCAGGTAGTGATGTAAAGTAAAGTCAGGTAGTGATGTAGGTGAGAAAGTCAGGTAGTGATGTAAAGTCAGGTAGTGATGTAAAGTAAAGTCAGGTAGTGATGTAAAGTAAAGTCAGGTAGTGATGTAGGTGAGAAAGTCAGGTAGTGATGTAAAGTCAGGTAGTGATGTAAAGTAAAGTCAGGTAGTGATGTAAAGTAAAGTCAGGTAGTGATGTAAAGTAAAGTCAGGTAGTGATGTAGGTGAGAAAGTCAGGTAGTGATGTAAAGTCAGGTAGTGATGTAAAGTAAAGTCAGGTAGTGATGTAAAGTAAAGTCAGGTAGTGATGTAAAGTAAAGTCAGGTAGTGATGTAGGTGAGAAAGTCAGGTAGTGATGTAAAGTCAGGTAGTGATGTAAAGTAAAGTCAGGTAGTGATGTAAAGTAAAGTCAGGTAGTGATGTAAAGTAAAGTCAGGTAGTGATGTAAAGTAAAGTCAGGTAGTGATGTAGGTGAGAAAGTCAGGTAGTGATGTAAAGTAAAGTCAGGTAGTGATGTAAAGTAAAGTCAGGTAGTGATGTAGGTGAGAAAGTCAGGTAGTGATGTAAAGTAAAGTCAGGTAGTGATGTAAAGTAAAGTCAGGTAGTGATGTAAAGTAAAGTCAGGTAGTGATGTAGGTGAGAAAGTCAGGTAGTGATGTAAAGTAAAGTCAGGTAGTGATGTAGGTGAGAAAGTCAGGTAGTGATGTAAAGTAAAGTCAGGTAGTGATGTAGGTGAGAAAGTCAGGTAGTGATGTAAAGTAAAGTCAGGTAGTGATGTAAAGTAAAGTCAGGTAGTGATGTAAAGTAAAGTCAGGTAGTGATGTAAAGTAAAGTCAGGTAGTGATGTAGGTGAGAAAGTCAGGTAGTGATGTAAAGTAAAGTCAGGTAGTGATGTAAAGTAAAGTCAGGTAGTGATGTAAAGTAAAGTCAGGTAGTGATGTAGGTGAGAAAGTCGGGTAGTGATGTAGAGTCAGGTAGTGATGTAAAGTAAAGTCAGGTAGTGATGTAAAGTAAAGTCAGGTAGTGATGTAAAGTAAAGTCAGGTTTTGATGTAGGTGAGAAAGTCAGGTAGTGATGTAAAGTCAGGTAGTGATGTAAAGTAAAGTCAGGTAGTGATGTAAAGTAAAGTCAGGTAGTGATGTAAAGTAAAGTCAGGTAGTGATGTAGGTGAGAAAGTCAGGTAGTGATGTAAAGTAAAGTCAGGTAGTGATGTAGGTGAGAAAGTCAGGTAGTGATGTAAAGTAAAGTCAGGTAGTGATGTAGGTGAGAAAGTCAGGTAGTGATGTAAAGTAAAGTCAGGTAGTGATGTAAAGTAAAGTCAGGTAGTGATGTAAAGTAAAGTCAGGTAGTGATGTAGGTGAGAAAGTCAGGTAGTGATGTAAAGTAAAGTCAGGTAGTGATGTAGGTGAGAAAGTCAGGTAGTGATGTAAAGTAAAGTCAGGTAGTGATGTAGGTGAGAAAGTCAGGTAGTGATGTAAAGTCAGGTAGTGATGTAAAGTAAAGTCAGGTAGTGATGTAAAGTAAAGTCAGGTAGTGATGTAAAGTAAAGTCAGGTAGTGATGTAGGTGAGAAAGTCAGGTAGTGATGTAAAGTAAAGTCAGGTAGTGATGTAAAGTAAAGTCAGGTAGTGATGTAAAGTAAAGTCAGGTAGTGATGTAGGTGAGAAAGTCAGGTAGTGATGTAAAGTAAAGTCAGGTAGTGATGTAAAGTAAAGTCAGGTAGTGATGTAAAGTAAAGTCAGGTAGTGATGTAGGTGAGAAAGTCAGGTAGTGATGTAAAGTAAAGTCAGGTAGTGATGTAAAGTAAAGTCAGGTAGTGATGTAAAGTAAAGTCAGGTAGTGATGTAGGTGAGAAAGTCAGGTAGTGATGTAAAGTAAAGTCAGGTAGTGATGTAAAGTAAAGTCAGGTAGTGATGTAAAGTAAAGTCAGGTAGTGATGTAGGTGAGAAAGTCAGGTAGTGATGTAAAGTAAAGTCAGGTAGTGATGTAGGTGAGAAAGTCAGGTAGTGATGTAAAGTAAAGTCAGGAAGTGATGTAGGTGAGAAAGTCAGTTAGTGATGTAAAGTAAAGTCAGGTAGTGATGTAAAGTCAGGTAGTGATGTAAAGTAAAGTCAGGTAGTGATGTAGGTGAGAAGGTGAGAAGATTCCTGTGGTGCAGTCAGTGTTCACATTCATCCCAAAGGTGTTCAAAAGGGTTGGAGTTCTATAGTAGGAGATCTTCCACTCCAACCCATGCAAAGCAGATCTTCATGGAGCTGTCGTTGTGCACAGGAGCATGGTGTCATGCTAGAGCACGGTTGGGTCTCCCAGTTAGAGTGAAGGGACATGTTCTTGCTCCTGCATCCAAAGACGTCCTACACAATTGTGTGTAACTTTGTGGAACAGTTTGGGGAAGACCCACATATGGCTGGAAATGTCTGGGGTCCTAAAATTTTTGTCCATATAGTGAAATTTATTTAGATTTTAGAACGTTAATATTCTATACACTCAGAAATCAAAGGTCAGAGGTTATTTTATATACAGGTTTTTAGGCAGATTTCTTCAGGGCAGAAACTATTTTATTGGACTGTTGTGAATTTTTTAGCCACATTCGCTTCACAGCTCCAGTACAAAGCCAAAAATTGCTCATTTTCAAATGCAAACGCAAATTCTTTAGCTGTTCTGCTACACTTGATGCAAATTTTTTTGCCAAAAGGTTCCCTTCAGCTAAACTACCCTCGCATGGGGCAGATATGAGCTGTATATGCGGATTTATATGTTGAAAGACGTTTGTCTGCAGTGTTGCGTCTCCTCTGGGACGTCTGTGTTTCAGGAGCACTACAGCAGCAGGACTTCCTGAGCCAGAGGCTGGGTTTCGATAGCTGAACTATAATTATAACCTCCAGCACCGGGAGCACAATTTGAGTAGGAAGTCTGTCTGCGGTCCAGAAATTATCATCTTCTGCATTTTCATTAGGTGGGAAAGGTTCCTGGAGTTCTCCAAGCCCACCGCCGCTCGGTCTAAAGGTCCGGGTGCAGAGGAACAGGAACTGTTTTTATTTTCATTATTTATTAAACACTAATGTAATAATGTTTTTTTTTTTTTGATTTATGTTGAAGAATTAAAATCTTTCCATCACAAGTTTAACCGCTTTTTTTAATAGTATCATTTTTTAAAGAATTGTCTAAAAAGTTTTTTATTTACTGCTGAGATTTTCAAAGCTCTGGTGGAAACGACTTTAATTGACGTGTTTTGATGGAATAAGGAAGAAATACGTTTACGTTTATTGGTATGTTCAGGATTCATGGATGTAAAAAGTTCATTTTATATGTTTTAAATTCTTTATGTGGGGGTCAGATGGGTGTTGGCCAAGTTAACAAAGATGGTTGTAAATGTATAGGGTGTGAATATTTAGGAGCTCTGGGCAGCTTATCACTGTTCTTTGTGTTTTATTTACTGTTCTTGTTGCCTCTCGCTGTTCCTCATGGTGTCTTTGTTTGTTTGGGTGAAGAGCTCGAGGTCTAAGGCTTCACCTTAAAGGACAAGTCAGACAAATAGACACCAGAAGAAGTGAATGAGAAATACAATGTGAGATACATGGAGCAGAAAGTGAGACACAAAGTTAGTGAAATAAATAAAAGAATGTGTAAAACACAAACTACTGAATGAGATACATGAGGGAGGGACAGAGACTCACAGAGCATTGAGCAAAACACATAAGGGAGTTAGTGAGACACATGGAGCAGTGAGTGAGACACCTGAGGGAGTGAGTAAATATTGAGTGAGACACCTGAGGAAGTGAGTGAGTACTGAGTGAGACGTGAGTGAGTGAGTGAGTGAGTGAGTAAGTTAGTGAGTGAGACACCTAAGTGACTGAGTGAGTATTAAGTGAGACACGTGGTGCAGTGAGTGAGACACATGAGTGAGTAAGTGAATGAGTGAGTGAGTGAGACATCTGAGGGAGTAAGTGAGACACTTGAAGGAGTAAGTGAGTACTGAGTGAGACACATTGAGCAGTAAGTGAGACATATTAGTAAGAAAATGAGACACCTGAGGGAGTGTGTACTGAGTTAGACACATGAAACAGTGAGTGAGACACATGAGTAAGTGAGTGAGACACCTATGGGAGTGAGTACTAAGCGAGACACATGGAGCAGTGAGTAAGACATTTGAGGGAGTAAGTGAGACACCTGAGGGAGTAAGGGAGTACTGAGTGAGACACGTGGAACATTGTATAAGACACATGAGTGAGTGAGTGAGTGAGTTAGTGAGTGAGTATTTAGTGAGACACATGGAGCAGTGAGTGAGACATTTAAGGGAGTAAGTGAGACACCTGAGGGAGTGAATGAGTACTGACTGAGACACACGGAGCAGTAAGTGAGAGACATGATTAAGTGAGTAAAATACTTGAGGGAGTGAGGGAGTACTGAGTGAGACACATTAATGAGTGAGTGTGTAACTAAGTGAGTGAGTGAGTAAATGAGTGGGTGGGTGAGTGAGTGAGTGAGTATTGAGTGAGACACATAGAGCAGTGAGTGAGTCACATAAATGAGTAAGTGAGTCACCTGAGGGAGGGGTGAATGAGTATTAAGTAAGACAAATGAATCAGTGAGTGAGACACCTAAAGAAGCAAGTGAGTATTGAGTGAGACGCAAAGAGCAGTGAGTGAGACGCATAGAGCAGTGAGTCAGACACATGAGTGAGTTAATGAGTGAGTGAGTGAGTGAGTGAGTGAGTGAGTGAGTGAGTGAGTGAGTGAGTATTGAGTGAGACACATAGAGCAGCAAGTAAGACACATGAGTGAGTAAGTAAAACACCTGAGGGAGTGAGGGTGTACTGAGTGAGACACACGGAGCAATGAGTGAGACACATGAGTAAGTAAATGAGACACCTGAGGGAGTGAATAAGTACTGAGTGAGACACATGGAACAGTGAGTTAGACACCAGTGACGGTAAATGAGACACCTGAAGGAGTGTGTAAGTATTAAATGAGGCACATGGAGCAGTAAGTAAGACATCTAAGTGAGTGAGTGAGTAAATGAGTAAGTGAGTGAGTGAGTAAGTGAGTAAGTGAGTGAGTGAGTGAGACATCTGAGGAAGTAAATGAGTACTGAGTAAGACAGATGGAGTGGTGAGTAAGTAAGTGAGTGAGTAAATGAGTAAGTGAGTAAATGAGTGAGTGAGTAAAGGAGTGGGTGAGTACTGAGTGATACACATGGAACAGTGAGTGAGACACCTGAAAGAGTGAGTGAGTATTAAATGAGGCACATGAAGCAGTGAGTGAGTGAGTGAGTAAGACTCATGGAGCAGTGAGTAAGACACCTTAGGAAGTGAGTAAGACACATAAAGCAGTGAGTGAGACACATGAGTGTGTGAGACACCTGAAGGAGTGAGTAATACACCTGAAGGAGTGAGTGAATATAAAGTAAGACACATGGAGCAGTTAGTAAGACATCTGAGTGTGTGACTGAGTGAGTGAGTAAGTGTGTGAGTGAGTACTGAGTGAGACACCTGATAAAGTGAGTGCGTATTAAGTGAGACACATGGGGTAGTTAGTGAGACATCTGAGTAAGTAAGTAAATATTAAATTAAATACATGGAGCAGTAAGTGGGACACCTAAAGGGGTGGGTGAGCATTTAGTGAGACACATGGAGCAGTGAGTGAGGCACATTAGTGAGTGAGTGAGTAAGTGAGTGAGTGCGTACTGAGTGTGACATCTGAGGGAGTGAGACACCTGAGGGAATGAGAGAGTATTGAGTGAGAAACATGGAGCAATAAGTGAGACACCTGAGGAAGTGAGAAATACACCTGAGGGAGTGAGTGAATATTAGGTGAGACACATGGAGCAGTTAGTGAGACATCTGAGTGAGTGAGTGAGTGAGTGAGTGAGTGAGTGAGTGAGTGAGTGAGTGAGTGAGTGAGTGAGTGAGTGAGTGAGTATTGAGTGAGACATCTGAGTGAGTGAGTGAGTGAGTGAGTGAGTGAGTGAGTGTGACATCTGAGGAAGTAAGTAAGACACCTGAGGGAATAAGATAGTATTGAGTGAGACACCTGAGGGAGTGAGTAAGTATTGATTAAGACACATGGAGCAGTGATTAAGACACATGAGTGAGTGAGTAAGTGAGTGAGTGAGTGAGTGGGTGAGTGAGTGGGTGGGTGAGTACGTAAGTGAGTTAAGTGAGACACCTGAGTGGTTGAGTACTGAGACACAGTGCACTGAGTGAGTGAGTAAAACACCTGAGGGATTGAATAAATACTGAGTAAGACATGGAACAGTGCATGAGACACCTAAGGAAGTGGGTATAAACTGAGACACATGAGACACATCTTAGTGAGTGTGTAATTGAGTGAGTGAGTGAGTGAGTAAATGAGTGAGTGAGTGAGTGAGTAAATGAGTGAGTGAGTGAGTAAATGAGTGAGTGAGTGAGTGAGTGAGTGAGTGAGTGAGTGAGTGAGTGAGAACTGAGTGTGAAACCTGAGGGAGTAAATGAGTATTGAGTGAGACACATGAAGCAGTGAGTGAGACATCTGAGGGAGGGAGGGAGGGAGGGAGGGAGTAAATGAGTATTGAGTGAGACACATGGAGCAGTAAATGAGACACAAGTGAGAGAGTGAGTGAGAAGCCTGAGTGAGTGAGTATTAAGTGAGACACATGGAGCGTGAGTGAGACAAGTATGAGTGAAACACCTTAGGGAGTGAGTGAATAAGTAAATATTGAGTGAGACACATGAAGGAGTAATGAGAATTAAGTGAGACACATGGAGCAATGAGTGAGACATCTGAGGGAATAAGTAAGTACTAAGTGAGACACCTGAGGTTGTGACTGAGACACATGGAGCAATGAGTAAAACATCTGAGGGAAAAAGTATGTACTGAGTGAGACACCTGAGGTTGTGACTGAGACACATGGGGCAGTGAGTGAGACATCTGAGGGAGTGAGACCACAGCGTCAGCATATTGCAACAGGGAGAAAAGAGAAAAATTATTCTGTGTTATTTTTCTCTACCTGAGGGACACAATAACATCTTGCTTCCAACATCCCCACTGCCACTCCTTACACACACACACACACACACACACACACACACACACACACATACACACACACGTTCTTTGTTGTCGAGCCTCACGGGTCTGCGCTGTGTCCCCTCACCGCCTCGCTTCGGGTTTGGTCTCACGCCCAGTTCTGATTAAATCAAGCTGTTTTTCTACAGCCAGAGTGGGAGGCCAACACACACACACACACACACACACACACACACACACACACACACACACACAGTGGAGCAATGACACACTGTTCCACTTGAGTCACACACACACACACACACACACACACACACACACACACACACACACACACACACACACACACACACACACACACACACTCGTCCTGCTCTACACACCG
>NC_139577.1:34554412-34564412 GCF_946808225.1 Silurus aristotelis | reverse complement strand
ACACACACACACACACACACACACAGTTCATCAGGCTCAGAGACAAAATGTCAGGCATGAATAAGAGCACAGAGATTTGTTGACCTGTTTCCAAGTCCTGCTTACATGGCCTCTTAAAGTAACACACACACACACACACACACACACACACACACACACACACACACACACACACACACCAAATGTCACAATTTTTCCCTGAAGTGAACACACTTAGACCCAATTAAAAAAGTGATTTTGGTAGAATGGTAGTCATGATGCATCAAAGCCAGGAATGGGGGTGGCCTAGGATTTGTGGGTGTGGTTTGTACATTATTATGTCAGTTTTCCATAATTAATTCATGAATCTTTTTATTCAACATCATTCTTCATGTCTGTTATTCTGTTGTGTAATGAACACTGAAAATAAAGTTTCATTAAAATTCAAACCAGAACCCAAAAGGCTTAAACCTCTCCAACAAGGGGGTAAGTATGGACCTGACCTGGTATGTGGGTTGACCCTCTATTTTCAGGGGTGATTTTAGTGGCCACTAGAAAGGTGTTTATTGTTAATTGAGCCCTTAGTTCTGAGCATGTTCGGCCCAAGGCAGGAACTGAGTCCAATGCTTTTGTGCACTTAATGTCCTGATTGGTCCTCTGAACCTTCACAGGTCTACAGGTGGTAACCAGACGTTAAGCTCCTGACTAACTTCAGTTTCTTCATAAAGCTCAATTCCTGGCAAGGGCCTAACATAATGAAATACATCGGTAAATAACAGTTATACTATAGTCACAGCTGTGGATAGAACAGGAAGAGGAAGAGAATACAAAGAGATGATTATTAGGATGACCATGTATCTATTGGCCTCTGGGAGGTCCATAATGAAATCTATTACTTTGTGGGACCAAAGTGAGGAACAATTCCAAACTCCTCTGGAACTATTCCTGCTTCTCACAAACCAATTCTTGCCTCCAATGATACCATTCCTGCTTCCCACTGACCCATTTCTGTTTCACATTGATCCATTCCCACTTCCCACTAAACCATTCCTACCTCTTACTGGCCCAGTTCCACCTTCTCATGGACCCATTCCCACCTCCCAGTGATCCATTCCCACTTACCACTGAACCATTCTGGCTTCCTCATGGACCCATTTCTAACCCCAACTGATCTATTTCTATTTCCCAGTTAACCATTGCCACCTTTTACTGACCCATTCCCACTGCCCAAAAGTATTCCCAGTTCCCACTGAACCATTCCCACTTACTACTGATCCATTCCAACCTCAAACTCATTTATGCAACCTCCCATGGACACATTCCCATCTGCCAGTTAACCACAAACCCAATCCTGACTTCTATTGTCCTATTTCCACCTTCCATGGACCCATTCCCATCTTTGACAGGAACAATTTCTGCCTCCAATAGACCCATCCAATGGAACCATTCCCATGGAACCATTCCCAAATCTTCTAGAAACATACCCACTCCCATTGACCCATTTTTGTTTTCCACAACTATCTTAAATTTGGATCTTTACACAGGAAAAGATGGGTCCAGAGTAAGTCCCCATTAGCCTCTGAAGGTCCATGATAAAGTTTATGACTTTGTGGGACTGAAGTTAAAATGGCGTAAGCAGGGGAACTTGGTGGACCTCTTGGTGGCCTGTGGATTTGACACTGTCAATGTGAGGAGTTTACCTTTTATGGTCGAGGAGCACAAACAAAAAAAACCCTGCCCTTAAGAAGCAGTAAAAGGAAAGGATGTGGTCCACCTTATGTTCCTTACATGTATATACAGTAAGGAAAATAAGTATTTGAACACCCTGCTATTTTGCAAGTTCTCCCACTTAGAAATCATGGAGGGGTCTGAAATTGTCATCGTAGGTGCATGTCCACTGTGAGAGACATAATCTAAAAAAAAAAAATCCAGAAATCACAATGTATGATTTTTTAACCATTTATTTGTATGATACAGCTGCAAATAAGTATTTGAACACCTGAGAAAGTCAATGTTAATACAGTGGAACCCGGTTAACTCGCCCTCGGTTACCTCGACAACCCTATTAAGTCGATGTTTTTGAAGTGGAACCGCCAAATTCTTGCTTTTTCTAAGCATTTTTTATCGGTTATGTCGCCGAACCCTAATGTCTCGAGCACAAGGGGGGAAAAATTTGCCATTTAACGTCAGTTTTCTCGATCAGGGCGGTGCAGCCGCAGAAGAACTCGCGAAAGTGGTGGAAAAATCAATCCTTACAGATGCTACAGGTGTTGTATTGTAAACTGGTGAATCTCTGCTGTTAGTTAGTGCACATATGCCTTTTGTTGTTAAATGTTATGCGATGAACGGGAGCCGAAAGCCGCGCTGGGTAGAAGTGCCGGTGGGAAGACACGTACCCGGGATACGCATGAGCGATAACAACGACCGCCTTGAACATATACCACCAATAACGGACAGTGAGAGTGTGGAAGTTTAGATAGGAGCTGGTGATGAGTGATAAACAAGCACCATATGTGCGCGATTGAGGCCGGGAGCTTCAGAGTAAGCGGCCGAGAAAGCACCTGACACGCCGAAGGGGGCGCCAAAGGGGGCGTGGCAGGTGGATTCCTGACAGTTAACAAACATGTACTGTATGGATTTTTATAGCATGCCTTCATCAAACAAATCGCAGCAACGCTGTTGTGTAAAAACCCCTCCAAAAACACGTGCATGCACATTCTCATTTATTAACGCACATCATGTACATAAAGAAATTTCAAGCACGTTAATATATTGCCGCCATTTTGATTTTCGTTTATCTCGATCATTGGTTATCTCGATGCTTTTTGACAACCCCCTAGGACATCGACATAACCGGGTTCCACTGTATTTGGTACAGTAGCCTTTGTTTGCAATTACAGAGGTCAAACGTTTCCTGTAGTTTTTCACCAGGTTTGCACACACTGCAGGAGGGATTTTGGCCCACTCCTCCACACAGATCTTCTCTAGATCAGTCAGGTTTCTGGCCAGTCGCTGAGAAAAACGGAGTTTGAGCTCCCTTCAAAGATTCTCTATTGGGTTTAGGTCTGGAGACTGGCTAGACCACGCCAGAACCTTGATATGCTTCTTACAGAGCCACTCCTTGGTTATCCTGGCTGTGTGCTTCGGGTCATTGTCATGTTGGAAGACCCAGCCTCGACCCATCTTCAATGCTCTAACTGAGGGAAGGAGGTTGTTCCCCAAAATCTTGCAATACATGGCCCCGGTCATCCTCTCCTTAATACAGTGCAGTTGCCCTGTCCTATGTGCAGAAAAACACCCCCAAAGCATGATGCTACCACCCCTATGCTTCACAGTAGGGATGGTGTTCTTGGGATGGTACTCATCATTCTTCTTCCTCCAAAAACGTTTAGTGAAATTATGACCCAAAAGTTCTATTTTGGTCTCATCTGACCACATGACTTTCTCCCATGACTCCTCTGGATCATCCAAATGGTCATTGGCAAACTTAAGACGTGCATGGATATGTGCTGGTTTAAGCAGGGGAACCTTCCGTGCCATGCATGATTTCAAACCATGACGTCCTTCCTAATAACGTCCTTCCTAACATTAACCCAGCCATCAGGTTTGCACAAGACAGTGCACTCTTAGTCCATTGTGAGATGGAGAAGAAGGGAGAAATCTGGAGTGAGTTAGATGAAGTGGTAGAAGGTGAAGATGTACATGACGTGTATTACCAACAGTAACCTTGGAAACGGTGGTCCCAGCTCTTTTCAGGTCATTGACCAGCTCCTCCCGTGTAGTTCTGGGCTGATTTCTCACCTTCCTTAGGATCATTGAGACCCCACGAGGTGAGGTCTTGCATGGAGCCCCAGTCCGAGGGAGATTGACAGTCACGTTTAGCTTCTTCCATTTTCTAATGATTGCTCCAACAGTGGACCTTTTTTCACCAAGCTGCTTGCCAATTTCCCAGTAGCCCTTTCCAGCCTTGTGGAGGTGTACAATTGTGTCTCTAGTGTCTTTGGACAGCTCTTTGGTCTTGGCCATGTTAGTAGTTGGATTCTTACTGATTGTATGGGGTGGACAGGTGTCTTTATGCAGCTAACAACCTCAAACAGGTGCATCTAATTTAGGATAATAAATGTAGTGGAGGTGGACATTTTAAAGGCAGACTAACAGGTTTTTGAGATGAAGCATCTGAAAAACTGAGAAAACAGGTATATACAGTGGTTCCTGGTAGCAGCTCTGTAGAAGATAAATTGGTGCAGAGGTCGACAAAAAGCGCTGGATCCCAGGTACCTGGAAACAGTAAGATGGCCAGTAAGAGATTTCCTTCTCAACCCAGGACATTTGTGGATCATGTAGTTACATCCGTGGAAACCCCAGAAGGATGGGAGTCTTTGTTGTATGAGTGACATGGAAGGAAATGAGTTTCTGATGCTGAAGGACAAGGACGAGGAGGATCATGATGAGGTGGAGGAGGAGAAGCTGTCCATCAAACATCCTCCATCAATGGCAATGATAATAGGGTTCTGCAGAGCTTGTTTGTGAAAGTGGAATATCTTTCTTTCTTTCTTTCTTTCTTTCTTTCTTTCTTTCTTTCTTTCTTTCTTTCTTTCTTTCTTTCTTTCTTTTATTCTGTCTTCCCTTTTTTGTACCTCTGTGTTTTGTTATGTAGCTCTGTGTTCTGTATGTAGTTCTGTGCTCTGTGTGTAGCTCAGTGCTCTGTGTGTAGCTCAGTGCTCTGTGTGTAGCTCAGTGCTCTGTGTGTAGCTCTGTGTTGTGTGTGTAGCTCAGTGCTCTGTGTGTAGCTCTGTGTTGTGTGTGTAGCTCTGTGTTCTGTGTGTAGCGCTGTGTTCTGTGTGTAGCGCTGTGTTCTGTGTGTAGCGCTGTGTTCTGTGTGTAGCGCTGTGTTCTGTTATGTAGCTCTGTGTTCTGTTATGTAGCTCTGTGTTCTGTTATGTAGCTCAGTGTTCTGTGTGTAGCTCAGTGTTCTGTTATGTAGCTCTGTGTTCTGTGTGTAGCTCTGTGTTCTGTTATGTAGCTCTGTGTTCTGTTATGTAGCTCTGTGTTCTGTGTGTAGCTCTGTGTTCTGTGTGTAGCGCTGTGTGGGGTGTCTCGGGTGTCCGCCCATCTCACTCGCATATCGCCCCGCCTTTCTCCGGCGTCTGTCCATATCACTCGAGTATCGGCACTCTTCTCTTTCTAGCACCCGCCTAGGTTTTCTTCTTTTGTTGACCCTGCCGCCCATCCCTGTTTGGTGTCTCTGTCCGAGGCTGGTGTTTTGCTCCTCTTAATTGGCATTGCTGGACTGATTAGTCTCATCACCTGCAGGTGTTTCTAACCGCTCGTTTTTCGGCTCCGCCCTCCAATCGCTTACTGCTGGCACATACCCCGCAACACCTGACTCAGGCCAGGGAACCATCAGGCCTGAGCCGATTCCCCCCAGTGTGAGAGGCAGAAGCTGGAGGAAAGTGCTTCCAGACTCCGGGGAGTGGGTGGGTGGGTGGGCGGGGAAGTCGGTGGAGTAGGAGGGGGGAATGAGAGAGAGAGAGAGAGAGAGAGAGAGAGAGAGAGAGAGAGAGAGAGAAGCAGCCTGTCCCTTGGTACACGTCCATCTTTCCCGAAGAGGCGTGGCAGAGGGTGGACTGCCCATTTGTGGCTGCAGCACTCCTCCTCCGCCTGGTTCCGCTCCCTCCATGCAAGTCTCCCTGGCGTCATACCTCTCTTCCAGCATGGGGTTTTGGCACCACTTGTACAAACTTACTGGTTACAAGCTGGAAGAAAGACAGGTAAAAGTTCACCAAACAGAGTTTTCTTTATTTACTCGTGTTTTTACCTTTCCAGTACTCACGGCGGGGCTCATCCTCAGTCTCGCGGTCTGGCCCGAAACGCCTTCCCTCTCTGACATTGCCTGAGTTTTCTCGCGGACCGACAAGCTTTTTCTTAGCGTCTACCCGAGGGCATTTGCCTGCTGGCGCGTCTTTTCTCCGACCCTTCCTCTGTATCCCTCTTTCTCCAGCGTTCTTCTCTCACTCCTCTTTTCCTTTTCCCCTGCTCACTAAAACAGAGCACACTGATTGGTCTCATCAGCTGCAGGTGTTTCTTACCGTTCGTTCCATCCGGCTTCACCCTCCACTCGCTCACCGCTGGTACACTTTCTTTCATGCTTGTTTTTTTCTTTCTTTCTTTCTTGCTTGCTTGCTTTCTCTCTTTCTTGCATTTTTTTTAATTGATTTATTTCATTAAAATCTCTTAAATTTCTTTCTTCTTTCCTTAAATGTTTTTGATGATCTCTGTCTCTATACAGAAGGAAATGTATGTGTGTGTGTTATCACTCGTTTGTCCCACTGTGCAGTGTTTTTTCTTTTCCCTGTCTTTTCTGTGGAAGAGGAAACGTGAGCAGCCGTCAGAGCTCAGTAACTCATCCCTGCGGTCTTCACGACACAACGTCCACGTCTACATCCACATCCCTCTCGCTGCCTTTCATCCCTTTATTCCCTCCTTTCTTTTGTCTTTCCTCCCTGTCACCTCCTTTCATCCCTGAGCTCTTAAAGTACAGGATGAAAATCTCAGAACGCACCGGAGGACACCGGAAAACACGCGAGACTCCCGCAGGGGGAAAAACATCTCTGTATGGAGTGACAGAAAAGAAGAGAGGAGTGCAGGCGCGGTGGAGGGGGACGGGGGGGAAGATGAGGGGTGTCTGAAGTGTGTCAAAGAGTGACAGAGAGAGAGAGAGAGAGAGAGAGAGAGAGAGAGAGAGAGAGAGAGAGAGAGAGAGAGAGAAAATGAGAGAGAGAGAGAGAGAGAGAGAGCGAGAGAGAGAGAGAGAGAGAGAGAGAGAGAGAGAGAGAGAGAGAGAAAATGAGAATGCTTGTCGAGACAGAGATCAAAACAAAGTTACAGAAACCTAAAAAGTGAGACCAACACACACACACACACACACACACACACACACACACACACACACACACACACACACACGTGTACAGACCCCTCTGGAATTCGAGAGCTTTTACCCAACAGGAAGGCAGGAAAGTGAAAAGCGTCACCACCCTTCCTGATTCCTCCCCAACACATCAACACTCATATAACACTCCTCTCTGTCTCATCCCTTCTTTCTTTCTTTCTTTCTTTCTTTCTTTCTTTCTTTCTTTCTTTATTTCTTCATTTGTATCACTACTGTTCTTCTGTTTTCCTTTAAATCTTTTTGTTGTTACTTTTTCTCCTGGAGGAAACCAGTAAAGAACCTCATTGTTCCTACTGATGATGTTCTTGCTGCTACAGGTCTTACTGATGACGTCCACTCTGTCATTGTCCTTATTAATAATAATGTCCTTCCTAACATTAACCCAGCCATCAGGTTTGCACAAGATTGGGGCAGACTTTAATGGGCATGTAGGTGAAGGGAACAGAGGTGATGAGGAGGTGATGGTAGGTATGGCTTTGAGGAGAGGAACGTGGAAGGGCAGATGGTGGTAGATTTTGCTAAAGGTGCACACGGGTGGACTATGTTCTGTAGTGTGAGGTTGAGGGAAGAGGTCAGACAGGAGCTCAGTGGTGTTGAAGAAGTGCTGGATGATTGGGGAACTACTGCAGGAGTGATGAGGGAGGCAGCTAGAAAGGTTCTTGGTGTAACATCTGGAAATAGAAAGGAAGACAAAGAGACGTGGTGGTGGAATGAGGAAGTGCAGGAGAGCAGAAGGAGAAAGAGGTTGGAGAAACAGAATTGGGATCGACAGAGTGATGAGAAAAGTAGGCAGGAGAACAAGGAGATGCAGCAGCAGTTAAAGAGGGATGTGGCGAAAGCCAAGGAATGAGGAATGAGGAAAATGAGAGCGAGAGAAGGTTGGATGGTGTGAAGATGTGAAGCAGGAAGTGGATAGAATTAGTAAGGAGAAAGTGAGAGCAGCGATTAGGAGGATGAAGAGTGGAAAGTCGGTTGGACCAGATGACATTCCGGTAGAAGCATGGAGATGTTTAGGGGAGATGCAGTGGAGTTTTTAACCAGACTGTTTAACAGGATTTTGGAAGGTTAGAAGATGCCTGAGTAATGGAGAAGGAGTGTGCTGGTGTTCTTTAAGAATAAGGGAGATATTGTATGTATTAGAGACAGTGGCATTGAGTAAAAGACAGGAGGTGGAGCTGGAGGTAGCAGAGCTGAAGATGTTGAGATGTTTGTTGGGAGTGACGACGATGGACAGGATTAAAAATGAATTTATTAGAGGGACAGCGCATGTAGGACGTTTTGGAGACAAGGTGAGGGAGGTGAGATTGAGATGGTTTGACATGTGCAGAGGAGGGTCATGGGGTATATCAGTAGAAGAATGCTGAGGATGGAGCCAGGAACCAGGAAGGAGGAAAAGAGGAAGACGAAGGAGATGATGTCCTTTCTGACATTATACTCACTGATGTCTTTTCCTGGTTTTTTTCTGATGACCACACAGAATGTCCTCCCTGATCCTTTCATTCTGATCATGTTCTTATGGACATTCTCCTTTCTGCTAGTGTCCTCCATGGTTATGTCCTTCGGGATGTTCTTAGTCAAGATCCCTTCAGTAATAACATCCTTCTGTAAAACAGATCTTCATGAAGCTCCAAATATTTATGAAAAAGAAGAATGTGAATGTATTAGTTGTGTTGTAGCCTTTATGGCTTCTGTAATTATAATAATAATAATAATAATACCAATAACAATAATAATAATAATAATGTAATAATAACAATAACAATAACAACAATAATAATAATAATAATAATGATAATAATAATAATAATAATAATAATAATAATAATAATAATAATAATGATAATAATAATAATAATAATAATAATAATAATAATAATGATAATAATAATATTGTTATTATTATTATTATTATTATTATTATTATTGTTGGTATTATTGTTATTATTATTATTATTATTATTATTATTATTATTATTATTATTATTATTATTATTATTATTATTATTATTTATTCGAGTCATTAGGTCCTGAAAAATAAAATAAAATTTTTGTCAACAAAACAGAAATATGAAAACCCTCCAGTGGAGCTCCAGATATTTCTGATATTGTGTTTGTGTGTGTGAGAATAAAAATGCTAATAGAATCAGGAGATGACAAAACGGCTTACTCCTGCTCATCCTGTAGTGAAGAGGAGTCTGCATATTTATCAGCTAGCATACTGTCACAGAGATCAGCGCACACACACACACACACACACACACACACACACACACACACACACACACACACGGTGTCAATGAAGGTAACAGGACTGACAGAGCATGAACTCAGTGAACAACTTCACCTTGTTTGTCTATACGTACTATACTGTGTGTGTGTTTGTGTGTGTGTGTGTGTGTGTGTGTGCGTGTGGATGCACATGCATGTGCATTACAATAAAACATGCTGTGTGTGTATGTCTCTGTGAGTATGATGTCAAGAGTTCAATAAACAACATTTTCTATCAGTAGTGTTTATGAAAAGTTAAAGGTCAATAAATACATAAGTAAATGAACTCAATGAATTTGTGAACATTAGTTCATAATGAGAATTGTGAATAAAATGTAATGAAAGTAAACCAGATCAGTAATACCTCAGTGCGCTGCAGTTCTGCCTTCTGATTGGTCGAATAAGATTTCTGTTATTGTTTCTATAGTAACAGCTGAAACACAGGAACAGACGCTCCGCTAATAAATAACAGCTTATGTGATCATAAGGAAGAAGGAGTCTCCAATGTCAGACATAAAACTTCAACCTGGAGTATTAATATTGAAAGAGAGCACTTTCAGGAAGTAACTTGTTTGTGTAACTATAAACGGATAAAAACAAAAACTAATTATGTGTTATAACTTAATAAATAATAACTTGCAATGGTTTGTAAATCTCAGGGTATAAAATGAAAATAACCAACACCGAGACTGGAAGGTGAACATTAACACTGAGTGGGTTCAGGCGGACGCTGAGGAAAGGCGTCCGGAACCGTGAGTGTGTGGGTGAACCCCAGCATGAGTACTGGAAAGAAAGCGCCGG